>NW_026042394.1:0-300000 GCF_023856365.1 Brienomyrus brachyistius | reverse complement strand
GAGCCAATCAGATTGTCCGTCGCCTATCTGAGCCAATCAGATTGTCCGTCGCCTATCTGAGCCAATCAGATTGTCCGTCGCCTATCTGAGCCAATCAGATTGTCCGTCGCCTATCTGAGCCAATCAGATTGTCCGTCGCCTATCTGAGCCAATCAGATTGTCCGTCGCCTATCTGAGCCAATCAGATTGTCCGTCGCCTATCTGAGCCAATCAGATTGTCCGTCGCCTATCTGAGCCAATCAGATTGTCCGTCGCCTATCTGAGCCAATCAGATTGTCCGTCGCCTATCTGAGCCAATCAGATTGTCCGTCGCCTATCTGAGCCAATCAGATTGTCCGTCGCCTATCTGAGCCAATCAGATTGTCCGTCGCCTATCTGAGCCAATCAGATTGTCCGTCGCCTATCTGAGCCAATCAGATTGTCCGTCGCCTATCTGAGCCAATCAGATTGTCCGTCGCCTATCTGAGCCAATCAGATTGTCCGTCGCCTATCTGAGCCAATCAGATTGTCCGTCGCCTATCTGAGCCAATCAGATTGTCCGTCGCCTATCTGAGCCAATCAGATTGTCCGTCGCCTATCTGAGCCAATCAGATTGTCCGTCGCCTATCTGAGCCAATCAGATTGTCCGTCGCCTATCTGAGCCAATCAGATTGTCCGTCGCCTATCTGAGCCAATCAGATTGTCCGTCGCCTATCTGAGCCAATCAGATTGTCCGTCGCCTATCTGAGCCAATCAGATTGTCCGTCGCCTATCTGAGCCAATCAGATTGTCCGTCGCCTATCTGAGCCAATCAGATTGTCCGTCGCCTATCTGAGCCAATCAGATTGTCCGTCGCCTATCTGAGCCAATCAGATTGTCCGTCGCCTATCTGAGCCAATCAGATTGTCCGTCGCCTATCTGAGCCAATCAGATTGTCCGTCGCCTATCTGAGCCAATCAGATTGTCCGTCGCCTATCTGAGCCAATCAGATTGTCCGTCGCCTATCTGAGCCAATCAGATTGTCCGTCGCCTATCTGAGCCAATCAGATTGTCCGTCGCCTATCTGAGCCAATCAGATTGTCCGTCGCCTATCTGAGCCAATCAGATTGTCCGTCGCCTATCTGAGCCAATCAGATTGTCCGTCGCCTATCTGAGCCAATCAGATTGTCCGTCGCCTATCTGAGCCAATCAGATTGTCCGTCGCCTATCTGAGCCAATCAGATTGTCCGTCGCCTATCTGAGCCAATCAGATTGTCCGTCGCCTATCTGAGCCAATCAGATTGTCCGTCGCCTATCTGAGCCAATCAGATTGTCCGTCGCCTATCTGAGCCAATCAGATTGTCCGTCGCCTATCTGAGCCAATCAGATTGTCCGTCGCCTATCTGAGCCAATCAGATTGTCCGTCGCCTATCTGAGCCAATCAGATTGTCCGTCGCCTATCTGAGCCAATCAGATTGTCCGTCGCCTATCTGAGCCAATCAGATTGTCCGTCGCCTATCTGAGCCAATCAGATTGTCCGTCGCCTATCTGAGCCAATCAGATTGTCCGTCGCCTATCTGAGCCAATCAGATTGTCCGTCGCCTATCTGAGCCAATCAGATTGTCCGTCGCCTATCTGAGCCAATCAGATTGTCCGTCGCCTATCTGAGCCAATCAGATTGTCCGTCGCCTATCTGAGCCAATCAGATTGTCCGTCGCCTATCTGAGCCAATCAGATTGTCCGTCGCCTATCTGAGCCAATCAGATTGTCCGTCGCCTATCTGAGCCAATCAGATTGTCCGTCGCCTATCTGAGCCAATCAGATTGTCCGTCGCCTATCTGAACCAATCAGATTGTTTTTCTTACACAAAAAATTATTCCGTTTTCAAAACACTTTTGTGCAAGAAATGCTCCCATGAGCCTGTGTTTAGTGCCTACAGAGGTCTTCTTTTTGCCACTGGTACAGGAGAGTACGGGTCCCACCTTGCCACAGCCAGGCACCTCCACGCCATCGACGGGCCGCGGAATCTCGATGGAGCGCACGTTGCCGTACTTGCAACACTCCTCCCGGATGTCCTCCAGGATCTCCTCGTAGTCCTCGTCGTCCACCAGCTCCTCGGGCATGACCATGTTGAGGAGGCACAGCACCTCCGTGGGCATGCCGGAGCTCTGCAGCCGCTGCAGCCCTGGAACCTGCAGCGTCACCGGCGTCTCGATGATGGCCGTCTGTCCCGGGGGGCGACAAGAGTGTCAGATACCCCCTGATCGTCCAATCGTCTCGAGTAACAGCGAGAAATTTACATGGACCCAAATAAACCCAAGAAATAGGGGCATTAAGCTTCCTGGGAGGCACCCAGGAACCAAGTTGGGTTTAGGACATCAGAAAGGCGGCAGCCGAGGGCAAATACTCACAGCGTTGGCATTCTTAGCCCCCACGCTTGCCCGCTGGACGATGAGCTTCTTGTCTCCGAGCTGCATGCCATTGAGTCCAGCCACGGCCTGCGGGATGCATCCCACACAAGCGTCAGCAATTCCATCCGGAAGCCCCGAGTCACCCCAGACCTTCCAGCTGCTGCCCCACCTCACGCACCTGGTCAGTGGCACTGATGTCCACGTATTCACAGAAAGCATAACCCTTAGACAGTGACGTGGCACTGTCCTTCACAAGGTTGAAGGCCTTAAGAGGTCCGAACGACGTCAAGAGTTCCTTCACCTGGGCAAGAGGAGGAGACGCGGGGGGGCGATTAGCCCGACAGTCCAGGCACGGCGCCTCGCTAGAAATGCTAATCTTAACTGTGGGAGAAGCAGCATGTTAAACTTTGCAAAACGACATGAGGAAACAGTGAAGACATCAGGAAAATGGCTTTATGACAAGTGGCTCGACATTACGGTGCAACACTAGAGCTCAAAGCCCCCTGTGCCCTTTCTGCATGACTTACTTACTGGGAGCGTACAAAAGTAACTATTTTGATTCTTGTCAATGAATGATAACACAGATTCCCCCCCCCCATCCTACAGCATATACAACACAACTGAATTCCTAATCAAGTTCTCTGATAATTCCAACTACGAATTTTGAAATATGGACCGAGTTGCATCTGATTTTAAGGGCCACAATAATTAAGCTAGATGGTATATAAAAAAAAAAACTAAATAAAAACAGCTAATTATATGTTAAGTGTTCCATGTATACAATGTGGAGGGGGGGGGGGCGACTCGGCAGAACACAAACCCAGCCGAATCACTGACTTCCTGTTCTTAAAACCAAGAACCACATTGGTGCAGTTAATTAGAGGGACAAAGCCTACAGGAGATAAACTCACAGGTAAAGCTAAGAGCCGCCACAGGGTCCTGCTAAAGGGGCCACGGCTTGAAGCCAAACAGGACGAAATAGCTCTGCTAACATCATTCCTCACTTATTCTACAGGAATCTACTGTAAAGCCGCATTAACCACTGACTTCAGAAAGGAGTCACCTGGGACACTGGCAGCCACAAGAGGGCGCTACCTCCTACCTTCTCTTAGGGGCAAAAAAAAAAAAAAAAATCAAATTTATACCCTGTGATCAGCATAATAAGTCTCTCCCCAGCCTTCAACCCCCAAAAAAAGGACCCCATATGCTTAAGAGCACTCCAGGACAGAGCCCCCCCACAGGGGCAGGCCGTCGACAGGGAGGATATCCGTGCGAGGGACGGAATGTCTTACTTGCCTTGTGTTACATGTTGGCATGGCAGCAGTAGGTCAGTACTACTGAACAAATTATGAGCGAAGACTTAACGATCTTACAGGCCCCTAGCTGGGGACAAAGTGGGGAACAAAAATGAAAGAGCTGTAAGTATCAAAGCGGTAGCAGGGACTGCAAAAAAAATGTAAACACCAGGATACAAGCAGCGGTTTCCATTTCACCTGTCTATGGCACATTTACTGGCTTTGACGTGAAATACATTAACAGTTCTGCTGGATTCAAACTCTCTCCCCCCAGTGCTGCTTTGGTACAGCCTTCCTCTTGACTTGGATTACATGTGACTCACACTGGATAAGAAAGATTACGATGACAATCCGAAAAGGAGGAAAAAAATCAAAGAAAAACAAACTGACTGCACTTCTCACTTACCTTTCACTGAAACCGCGATCACTATCTTGTGGGCTGAGTCTTGCCATTTTTAACAGTTTAGGCTAAAGTGAGTGGGACACCGGAGCTCAAAATGTTACAATGCAGGGGTGGACGCAAAACGTTTTGCGATTAACTTTTGCAAAATAAATAGGTAAACTATTAAATGCCTGTATGGATTATGTCTATAATGGGCCGATTTCAGTGGGGTGGCGATATAGGAAGAAAAAAAAAAAATCATAAAAGATGCTAATGAGAAGTAGAAAATGTCTAAAATGTGACCCTTTCAACACTTTCAGAGTAAGACGACCTCATCTGTGCATGTTGTTATGGTAATATTATCCATCACTGACGTCATAACAGAATAGGGCATGGGGCACGATGTGAAAACTCCAGTGAAGCTGATAATCGTTCACCGGGAAAAAGGTCCGAAGTATTTTCTGCCTTTCGAGCGACACAGCAATGTAGGGAACGATTCTTCCGCAGCTCCCCATCGCTGTTAACGGGATGTGAAGTCATCGTTCTCAGTGTGCGGACATGGACGTGAGACACGGCACGTCTGCGAATACTGAAGCGTTTGGGGACTTGGTCGATCTCCCCCACATTTCAAGCACAGTCTATGGTAGTGTTTCCCAGCCCAGTCCTCGGGGGTACCCCCCCGGTCAGTCCACGTTTTTGCTTCCTCTCAGCACACCTGTACCAGGTATTCGGTGTTCCTGATTGGCTGGGAGCTAGGAGGGAGCGAAAATGTGGACAGTCGGCGGTTCCCCGAGGACTGGGATTGGGCAAACACAGGTGTATGGCAATGTGGAGGTATTCGTCAGTTAGGTGACGCGCAGATGACTCGATTTTAAATTTTCATGCAGCAAAACGACGCGGCTGATTCATCCGACTAACACTCAGCAATTAACCCGATATACAAATATTCCAGGGTACCCAGCAACAGGCAGCACAGGGACTGGCTACGTGACTGGTTTGGCAAGCCGCCAGCTGTAAGGCACGTTTCCCAAAGCCTTTGTTGCTAATAAGGTTATTTGCTAACAACATTAGATAACAACTGAATGGTTCCAACTATGCAAGTCGATAACATGAGGTTTTGGGAAACGTACCTTTTACATTAGCGGGGTCTCAATATCTTCATAATTTACAGCTGGATAAACAATGAGCGTAATGTAACTGTCAACTCATTACCTACATGTCTAATAAATGTTTAATAAATCCCATGAATATCTTTAAAAAAAAAAAAAAAAAACTCAAATGTGCGGCTATTTTCAGCAGCTAGCTTTAAACATGATGCTGACATTTGACCCCCCAGTATCTTGTAATGAATTTTAAGCGGTGAGGTAACTTTGACAGGCTTTCTTTTCCTACTAATCAGTTACACAGAGACGAGTGTTTATTTTATGTATGTATGTGCGTGCGCGTGCGTGCGTGCGTGCGTGTGCGTGTGTGTGCATGCCTGCTTGAGTTCCACGTGCAGCAGTGGGACAGAAACACAGGAGGGTTGTGGGTCGGCTCCCCGGCGACAGAGACTGAGGGCGGGGTACCTGATCGTCACTGAGATAGTTGGGCAGGCCTCCGACAAAGAGCTTGTGTGGCGAGTCTGGAACCACGGTGGAGACGACCCCTGCAGACAGAGCGGCACGGCGCCCAAAGCCGGCCGATCACAGCAAACCGTCAACATGCCGGATAATGACCACGAGCAAACGGCGCGAGTGAAATAAGCCAACTTCAAATCAGTATGACGTCGTTATCTCCTATATAATATCAGATAAATGTAACTCCAGCAAAAAAATACCTAAATACTGGGGCAGTTTGACGACTGTTTTTTGTCTCTCCCATCTTGCTCTCCATGGGAGATGCTGACACATGCAGCACCAGTCAAAAGTATGGACACACCTGCTCTTAATGCATTTGTCTCTATTTTAGCTGTTATTCACCTTATAGTAAAAGGCCTTTGGGCATGGAAGTTATGCATATGAAGTACTGCAAAGACAAAATTTTTGTCTCTTCAAAATAGGAGCCATTGGCTTCGATGACAGCATTGCGGACTCAACCAGCTAACATATGTACCCACCTGGACCGTTTCTCCAACAGTCCTCGAGTTTCCACAAGTTCTGCGCGCAAGCTGGCTACCTTACTCTTACTCTCATCCAACTGATCCCAAACCAGCTCTATAGAGTTTAGGTTGGGGGGCTGTGGGGACCATCTCTTTCCTAGTTCACAAGGTAATAAGCTACTTGCATAACCTTCAAGGTGGGCTTTGGGTCATTATCTTGCTGAAAAACAAGTCATTTTCAGTAGGTGTGTCCAGAATTTTTAACTAGAATAGGAGCCAGCAACCCTAGAACAATTTGGGGGTTAGGGTCCTTGCTCAAGGGCCCAGTGGTGAAATCACTCTGCCAACCCTGGTATTTGAACCAGCAACCTTCTTTTCATGGGCAAACATCACAGAGCCACACAACACCCCTATGTTAACAGTAAGAAGTGAGTGACTGAGCTGTGTGTGTGTGTGTGTGGCTCAGCTGGTTAGGATGCCAGCGTTATCATCAGAAGATCACTGGTTCACATCACTGGTGATCACACCACTGGGCCGGCGAGTTTGCTCTAGGGACAGGCTGACCCTGATTTCTCAAAAAAAAAAAAAAAAAAAAAACATTCTTCACTTTGGATAAAACTGTCTGCTAAATATTTACAACATTAAGTAAATAAAAGTGAAAGTCTCCCTCTTTATATGACAAGACATCCGCAGCTTGCGAAGGACAGTCAGTCCGTAACGAGTACAAAAAACTGGCCTTGCCGATCGGCTCTTCAAAGGTAAATAAAGATTAAGGTTATGACGGCGACAAGCAAAACGGACCTGGTACGTGGAAGGCGGGCTGCTCTGAGATGCCAGGCAGGGGGCGATAGTCGTGGGGCCGCCTGATTTTTAACGACTGACCCTGGAAAATGATGCCGTCGAAGGCCATTGCCTGCGTGGTCTCATCCACGGACCGAAACTAGGGCAGAACGAAGAACGTCGTTAATCAGGGAAGGCTGCGGTCTCCGCCTGGACACAGCAGCCATTAGGCAGGAAAGACTCTTACTTCAAGGAAGGCAAAGTTCTTGTCCTGGTTTATCTGAACAGCGAGGACGGGATTGGTGGGACCTTGACATAAGCCAGCCAATCGCATCTGGGTATTGAAGAAATCCGCCATGGCCTCCTAAAAAGACAGGCAGACACACTGAATGAAGACAGGCAGACGTCTGAAGACATCAAAACAGGCAAACGAGAAAAAAAATGACTGACAAGTCTAGTACATTTATCTATTTATTTTGCGGACACTTTCATCCAAAGCAACATACATTTCATTGAAGAAGCAGGACCAGACAGTTCCTAGAGCAAATAGTGCTTAAGGGCTGCGCTCGGGGGCCCAATGGTGAAATCACTCTGCTGCCCAAGGGATTTGAACCAACAACCTTCTTGTGACCGGCTCAGTGTCCTAACTCACTGAGCTACACATGACACCAGTATGCATGACAGAAGGCAACGCGGGACTTTGCCTGGACTCACCTCCGTCAGGCCGAAGGGGATGTTGCCGACATAAAGCCGCCTGGCCTGCCGGGTCATCTGGCTGCCGACCATCGGCACCTGGGTGGGCGTCACTGCCACGCCGCTGGTGGTGGATGTTGCCAGTAAAGCTATCGTGGGGATCTGCCCTGCAGCTGTGGGGAGGAGAAAGGGCTTCAAGACCCCAACCAGGGACGGCCAGAACATCCGGATCGTCGCCTTCATTTGCTTCTAACCCCTAGGTTTAAGCTCTCTTCACACTGTCTGAAATCATCCCAAGTGTTATTCCCTCTTTGACCAGCAGGGGGGAGGAGGGCACTCCAGAATAAATGCTTTCATTGCAACCAATATACCATAACCTTGCAATACTGAACTAGCACACATGGAAGCGTCGCATCCAAACCTTGCATTGCCTTGTACTGCATGGGGGTGATGTGCTCGAATCCCGGAGGGGGAACATCCCAGTACTTGTATGTCCTTTTCTTACGGCTTCTCCGAGGAGAGTAGCTGCCCAAACACAAAACAGAAGGTTGTTTTCCCCAAACAATACAGTGTAAACACTCAGAATCTGGCAAAAACAAACAGATGGCAGAATGTTTACATTTAACTTTGGATCGCAGGCAGTTTAAGGTCATGAGGGTGTGACCATGCGCCACTTTTTAGGCTGGCTTTGAGGTCCCATCGCTATGGCGGGGGCTACTTATAAACGCCAGTTAAAATTTAATATGGGTACAGTCCCCCTTCCCACCACGAAGAAACCAATTGGTTGATTGTGAAAGAAACTTGTTAAGAGGCCTCAAACCATGCTAGATATCAGCTTCAGTGCCTGTAACCGGGACCGTGAGGGGGGGTACCTGTGCTTCTTGTGCTCGCGTGAGCTGCTCCGTCGGTCACGACCCTTGCGGTCGCGGCTGCTGCTGCGCTTCTCGTGACTCCGCCCCCTGGAGTCCTTGCTCCAGCGGCGGTGCTTCTCGCCACGGCTCAGAGACCGGCTGCGGCTACGCTTCTTGTGTCGCTCCTTCTCCCGCTCTGGGGGACGACACCGTGGTACCAGTGAGACGGTGGGCGGAGCGACATGACTGCCCCCCTACCATCCATTTCGATAAATCCAAGATGTGTAACTCAGAGGGATTATGAATGTGTGTCCGGATGGTTGTGGGTTTGAAGCCCATGAGTCACAGAGTAATCATATTACCAACTTCCCTGGGGTGCTGGATGCTGACTGACCCAGCGCTATGCCTTAAAAGTCACTTACGGAGACCAAGATGTGGTACGGGGTCTAACTCCCCAGTTTCCTCACCAGAATGAAGCACCTCCATTCAATTCACATATTCAATCACACCCTCCTGAAACAAACACACCCATCTCTCAATGGCTAATAATTTCAAGGGCACAAGGACATCCCCTTGAATGTCAGTCTGTTGTGAAACAATAAAAACATAACCAGACTAATTAATGATATAGGAGCACAGTGGTGAGTACAGTTGCCTCACGCCTCCGAGTCTGGAGGCCTGAATTTTGCCTCTGCTCTCTGTATGGGGAATTTGCCTGGAATAGGCTCCAGGGGAGCCTGACTAAGATAACTGGTTGGACGATGGATGGGTAATTAATATCGTTTCAATCTGACAGACAGCACTTTATTAAACTAGCAATAAAATATCACCTTTCTATCCCAGCAGGTCCTTCATATAGAAGCTTAAATAAATCCCTGAAGGTGCAGTTTTCAGTGAAGCATTTAAACGCAGGTGCTGCTCGAGGAATCAGCTTCATGCATCAGTTATAACAGCGTTACGGTAATGCACCGCTGCAAAAGTACAGACACGGAGCGGCCAATGCATCTTACGTAAATCGGTAATAACCAATTACCGCAATCGCAGGCATAGTCAGAGCGCAGATATGAATGACTGGAACTGCTAGTTTATCAAACACGGCGGCACTTAGTGCTCGTCTAGCCGAATCAGGTCGTTTCGAATGACATTTTAGTGATTTAGTGATAAGGAGCTGATATGACAAGATTGCCATTTGATAGGTACATAAATCAATCCTACTTTCGACTCCGTTGTAACGCATGTTGTATATTTCAGTTGCGTTAGTATGGCTTAAGTTTATTCAGTTTACTGGATTCTCTGCACTTTAATGAAGTTATATGTGTATTGTTATATAACTGTACATCATTGTTAGTTACTGCTATCCGCTGTAAAGGTAGATACAGGTGCAAGACTTTGCAATAACGACCTAAAAGCAGTTGTTATGATTCCAGGGAACGCGGCTGATTTTTAGAGTCTATACATCATGAAGAAACGGCGATCGTGTGAGAAAGACTTATTCTGTACGGATGACAGGGCCAGCATTTCGGACCCAAGGGAAAGGCTATTGTGCATCGGAAAGAGACAAAATCATATCATTATATAGAAAACTCGTCGTAGTATTTAAAAACCAAGTAACTAACACTGTTATTAAGTGCGGACTTTAAATCAAGTGGTCGCGGTCGTTTTTATTTGCATAAAACTTTAAACGTGATCTTGAAAATATAACGCTTGCAACAAACATCCATGCATAGTGTGTTACTGCGAATGAAAATACGCGGGTCGCAATTTATGATCCAAGTGTATAATGGTAAATAATTAAATAAATAAAACCGCAGGCTTTCACATCGAGTGCACCCCAATAACGTTTCATTGAAATGTCCATGTTATGTACGCCGGGCACTGATGGATGCAGGCCTAGCGATCTCTATAACAATGCCAAGCAAAGAATGTCACTGATTTACCAAAGCGGTCAGTTTTCGGGGATCCTGCGGCAGCTGGGAGAAGAAGAATCGGGCAGGTTTCAGAATCGGCGAGCGCTCGGATAAAAGGCACCGATTTCCCAGCCGCGCTTTTCTTTTCGGAACCAGCAGAAGTGCCCTCCGCACCATCCTCGGCGCTAGGACACGCCGGCCACTTTATTACCCTAAAACAGGGAGCATACACCGATCTTCAAAGCCAAACTTACCTTGCCGATTTTCGCTTAACTGCTTCTCAAACTCATCGAAATCGGACATTTTTCAGTCCGTACTAAAGACGTATTGCAAAATAAGCAGAGGTCCAACAGTAGGCCTTTGAATGGGCTACAGGCTGCATTGGGTTCTGCTGCTTTTTCTTCCGAGTCGCCTGCCCCTCCTCCCCCGAAGTCATCGGCTCTTCCTCGGTTGTATCACACACAGGTTCGGAAACATTCGATGCGCATTACCGTCCCCTCCTGCACTGGAGGGTTAAGGACAACGTGATTATATCGAACCAAAATTGAAATGTGCAAGTTGACTTTCCTAGTTATACGTCTTCATTTTTATTCTGGGTTTAACAACCATGAGTTTATGACGTATTTTACATGATTAGTTGGCGACTGGACCTTATTGTTTATATCTCTTATTAAGGATCCATCCATCCATACATCAATTATCAAAACCACACACTTACAATCCGAGTCTAGTTTCATATGCTGCGCTGCTGAGCGACCCGCAGAATATTATGCATGAGTACAAGTCACAAGCCCCGTTTCCACTAACACGGGGCCGGTTCTAGCTTGGTGCCTTTTGAGACCGAGGCAAAAAGATGCAGACTCTCCCCGTCGGGGAATCGAACCCCGGTCTCCCGCGTGACAGGCGGGGATACTCACCACTATACTAACGAGGAGATGTACGCGCACTACTTTTACATCTTCAAGATAAACAGCGGATGACTACTAACATTTGCGAGTAATCAATGACTGAGCTTCATGTCATGACCATGGTGCTCAAGAGAAGAAAAAATACATAATGTACGTCCACTGATACCAGAACAACCATATAGCTTTATACTAAGACGATGATTAAACGGAAAATTCCTTTACAAAACACTGCCACAAAATCATAGTTTCGCAATATTACATCGTGCAACGGGACACAGTGTAAGTACGTGAAGTCGGTAATTAAATCAAGAAAAAAAAGTGAGAGGAAAAGAATACTTTTCTATTATCATATTTTTCTAACTGGCCAAACTGAGTCATATTTTGATTATACACACTAACAGAAAAACAGTGCAAATCTCCGGTAGTCCGTTTCACTTGCGCTCCGCTATGGGGCAGTAACAAGCAGAGCTTAAGTGTGGAAGGAAAAAAAAAACACAGGACAGCATCAATCCCAACTTCACAAACGCCGGAGATCGAGATGCTGTAAGCATGACAATTAACATCTTTATCCAAGGGAACAGCTGCAAGACACAGATGCCGCGCCTAACAAAGGTAGGATCGATTCCGAAGTTCAGGCATTTACAGACGCGGACTCTTCTGGAGTTGATTTTTTTCGGGAGATACGCATCAACTTCAAAAGTATGAACCGCATTATATCTATATCTGTTATGACGTTGTAGCTATTGATACTGATGCATCACAAAAATAATTTAAATGTTTTTTCATTCTGACATATGTTCGTTCGGACGAGGATTTTATTATATGAGATAAGTTTTAAATGAAAACTTTTTTTAATCTATATGATTAATTCTCGAATCTAAGCCAGACTTCACATAAATCATTCATTCATAAATATAATGGAACATACAACATCCAGGTATCCATGAAATTTATGATCAGGCTATACGTTTGTGATAACAACAAAACAACACAACATGTATATTTACAATATATGGGCCTATTGTTTAATATTGCCTCCAAATTATAGCCAGACAATAACGCAATAGGCCGACATCAAACTATTTTCATGTAAAACAAAAGTGCTGGCAGTTTGCTTGTGCTTACAGACCCCGCCTTGAGCCCATCCAGAAAGATCCCAAAAATAACCGACAAGCAAAGGTTGTAACAATCTGAGCATGTTTAGTTTAATGTAATCAGGAGCCGAATTAATAACGCGAATAAATGATCAAACCGAAAGTCTGTAGTCGGGAATATCCGATAACGTCTTTGACGTGCAGTTAAGATAGTCAGAGGAAAAACCTTGTAGTTTACTTATATATATGCCTAAATATATGAGTGTGTCTCTCCGGTGATTTAATGATGAATATAACGATTACATATCAAATCACACATTAAGCAATTATTATATTACTAGGTTGAACGTTTTCACTATGTCTGTCGTCACCTTGATTTCACGATTTTGACTATTCTTCTTATCCCAGATTGAACAAGTCATTGTGGCGATGCAAGATCCCGACATGGGGATAAAGATGAAGAATCAAAGACTGTTAATCACAGTGATTCCACATGCGATGACAGGTGCACGATACATATTTTACTTTTTAAAAATAATTTTTCGTGCCGCCCGGGTTGTCTTACACCCGGCCGTGCAGTGTCCCGGGGGCCGGGTCCTAATGGTCATTTAAGCCCTTCACAGGAAAGCCCATACATCGGCGGTCTTCGGGAATCCTGTGCATTAAGACTGTCATCGATCTCCTTGCGCTCATATTTATTTATGTAATTTATTTATCGAGTTCAGCGTTTTTGATTTATGACGGCTTAATGCATTTCTCGACTCTAACTAGATGCCTTCCTCGCTATGCCTTCCCAGGAAATGATATCGTGGAGTGGCTAATTCAGAAGTACTCCATCATGGAAGAAGGTAGGGCCGAGAAGTATGTAGGGAAGCGTTACCTGGTGCTCTTATGTGAGGTTAATCGATTGTTTTTTTCCCTTCGTGACGACGATGGCGCCCCTGCTGGCGAAAGACGTCATCAGGTTTTTTTTTTTTTGTAATAAAATAACAGAAATAAACGAGTCTTTTGAATAATAAATACAAATGAAGTAATAGAATTTGTCATCCATACAACAGATTAGCCTAGCTGCATTTATGTGTAAGCATATGCAATTCACGTGTCTGACAGAAGCATGTTCTGTTCCATTGATATTGCTGAGCCTGTGAATTAATAAATGTCAGAATTGAGCTTGTCCATAACATAGACACCCCATTCGCCTGAAGCTTTTGGGATTTTCTTCCCCTGGCGTCAATTTATCTGCTGAATTATTTATCTTTCTGCTGAGAGGCTATTAGTACAAATAATCTGTAGGCCAGTCCCGAGTCGCGCCGCTACGCATGCTGAGCTGTACGGTTTGATAGTCCCGATGCAAACTTCGCTGATAGCCAGAGGCAGTCAGTCATGCCTGGAGAAATATCGCTATCCGTCTCCCTCATTATGCACTTCTGCAAGACGCTGTTGTCCTGAATTCCCGGGCGATGCAGATGAGGTTTTAAATAGCAAGGGAGCAGATTTCCCTGATTTACAGCCCAGATTGGAAAAGAAGTCGGAATGGAAAGGAGGGGACTTTTAGGCAGTAGATGGCAGATGCATTAACAGACTTGAATGGGCAAAAAACCTGTTGCCCCGGTAAGCAGTTACCCCTCCCTGTAAACACTAGGCTTCCCCCTAGCAGCGCTGTTGCTGCGCCGGTCTGAAACCCCCGGGAGCGCCTGACTGCCAATGGCCGCGGAGGCAGCCGGAAAGTGGAAAGTCCCAATTACTCGTAATTAATTATAGTTCCGATGAGGAATGCACCATCCCCGCGGCTTATTCTGTGCACCATGTCAACGTTTTTTCCAGTTACTTGCTATACCGTAAAATAAAATATAATATGCCTACTCAGTTTCTAGTTATCGTGTGTTCTACTGTATTCCACTGACAAAAATTTAGAGAATTACTATGCCTAAATCTGGGCTACGAGTAGTGGATTTGTTTGAGCTTTGAGTAGTTTACGTGGAAATGAGTGACCACTTTGTGTGTTTTCAGAGGCACTTCATGTGGGGAATCTGATCGTGAAGCACGGCTACATTTACCCCCTAAAGGACCCCAGGACGCTCGTCCTGCGGCCCGACGAGACGCCGTATCGCTTCCAGGTAACCTAAAACCACGGTTTCTTCAGATGGAGGGCAGCGCGAGAGGGTGGTGGCCATGTGGGGGGGCACGCATATCGAAACTATTCGTTGGAGAGACTGCGGAATTACCGTGTAGGACAGTATTTCTCAATCTGGTCCGGGCTCCAGAGCTGAGAGGGTGCAAAAACGTAGACTGTCTGGTAGGGAGCTGGGAGGGAGCAAAAACGTGGATCATCTGTGTGTCGCCGAGGACCGGATTGGGAAACACTGATGTATGAGAACCAATGCCAGTTAAAGTAGCAAAATGCCTTCCACCCGCCTTGTCCCTGACATGTTAAATCACAAAGCACCTTTGTCACGCTGCTTCTGAATAGTTTCAAATGACAGCATCTCCTTTTTGCTAGACTCCGTACTTCTGGAGCTCTCAGCAGTGGCCAGCCTCCGAGCTAGATTACGGTGATTACCAATTATTAATCATGTGCTCGCCTATTACATCATTACTTCCCTTTACTAGAATAATAGAAAAACACAGTTTCTTGCCATGTCTTTCTTTTGCTCTTCTAAAGCGATTTATTTGACTAAGAAGAATATCAGAAAGCAAGGGCAGCTGATAGACTATGAAAAGGTAAGAGAAAATTTTTATTTATGTACATTTCAATGCTATTCTTATTCGCTGGTCTGAAGCATTGCTTGATGAGATCATGTGATAGCTGAATGCTCATGGGAGTTTTACTTACACAAAATATTATGAGGGTAGAAGGAAAAATGATTGGTTCAGAGAGATAACCAATTAGATTGTACATGAGGTGGATCCGAGCAACTAGAGGAGGCAGGAGCAACCAATCAGATGTCTTGGTCCTGCCTCCTCTGCAATCTGATTGGTTATCTATCCGAACCAATCATTTTCCTTCTGCCCTCAGAACATTTTTGTGTAAGAAAACCTCCCACCAATTATGCACATAGTAGGATCGCACATAGACATCCACCAACTTGCCGCCATGTTGCGTCAGGGTCAACGCATTTTAGGTTCTCATCAGTAAGAGGGTTTGTGAATCCGACACTGCCAGCTGATATCCTGGGAGGGGTTCGGCCTGTGAGTCATAACGTGAACCCATGCAGCAACGCAGCCAGCCGTGCGACCTGGCAATGTCGCATTTAAACATCGTCTCCGCAGGACAGCTACAACATGTTGCACAAACGGATCAACCACACCTGGGACTTCGTGGTGATGCAGGCGAAGGAGCAGCTCAGGTAAACCCCACCCCAGCCCGGGAATACTGTCGCATCGAGCTATGAAATCAATTTCATAAATGCACACAAGGGGACAGATGAGAATGGATGAATAAATCTCGTATTAAGAGGATGATGATGTTACCTAAATTAAAAAGTAACATGGTGTGTGGTCATAATTTCCCTCCTATCTGTTAAATCAGACCTCAGCCTAAACACTAGAGTCGGAAATCCATTTCTAAGTGAAAAAGGAAACAGAAAAATGAAAACCCTACCTTGCAGTTCAGTGATTACCGCTATATGCTAATTACCCAGTATGCTTTCTGACTCTCCATCGACTGCTCTGCTCCTACCAGGGCAGCCAAACAGAGGCGCAAGGCGGACCGCATCGTGCTGGAATGTCAGGAACAGGCCTACTGGCTCGTCAACAGACCGCCAGTAAGCACCTCCCCCGAAACCCCTGACTCCCTACATCTGCCCCGGCGAAAACCCAGTATGCTGTGATTAGAGTAAAGCACACACTGGGTAAACCTGAACTCAATGCACCTTGGCAGCTCGAATATCGCCTAAGGCTGGGGGCGATTCTAGGATTTTTTTGAGGTTGTGGGGCAGAGTGGTGGCTCTGGGCCTAGGGATCTGTGCAAGCAAGTGGAAGGTTGTTGGTTCAAATCCTGTGAATGCCCAGAGTGATTCTACTCCGTTGGGCCTTTCAGCAAGGGCCTTAACCTGCAATTGCTTTGTCCTGGGTATGACATTAATCTACATGCAGGCCTGTTAGGAGATCCTTCAACTTACAGGGGAAACTTGGCAGGATTGGCAGGAAGGCATAGGCAGGGTCCCATTCCCCCACAGAGAGCTGGGGGGTTGTGCAGTTCTCTCCCACGACAACGGGTTTGTTCAATGAAGGAAGGCAAAGGAAACATCTGTAAGGACATATGGAACATTTCCGGTATAATTTTCGATCTCCGTCATCTCCAGAGCATTGAGCTCAGCAAAATTCACGGGGGGGGGGGGGGGAGTTTTATCTTCGTTAAGTAAGACACACAGAGTGTCTCCATGCATACTTTGTGGGGGAGGAATATATCACTTCAGGCCTGATAACCCACTACTGCTTCAGTGTGATCATGAAATATTTACTTAGCTGGGAAGAAGCCTATGTTCTGTGGGACGAGAGCTTTCAGAAGACAGACAGGACAGCAGGCTGCGGGAATGAGCAACTGCACCCTCGCTGAGTGTAATTTGGAGTTCATGAATAACACAGGAGAGTGGAGAATGAAAGTGTGGGACAGGAGCAGAGTGTGGTGTGTATCTGGCTTAATCCCGGCCGTCACTAGGGCCCCTTTCTGCTGGGTGCGCAGCATCTGTCAGCGCTAATAAGCATCAGCGTTTTTGTGGGCCATTATCCCCATCCGGGGCGGCATCAGGAGGTGGGAATGGCAGCCACGCAGCTGCGGATCACATCCTAAATTCAGCTTATTTTGCAGATGTACCTTTTATTGAGACTAGAGCAGTTGGGGGTTTAGGGACTTCTCTCAGGGGTCCAGTGGTGATGTCACTCTGCTGACTGTGGGATTTAAACCGGCAACCTTCCAGTCATAGGCGGCGACTGCCAACCCGCTCAGCCACACACCACCTTCATTGATGAAACCCACCGTTTTGACGCCAATTAGACGGAAACACAGTTGAGCCAAAAACCACGCAGCGTAGGGCCCCCCAGTCAGGTGCTGCTCGTGTTTAAAAGGCAGGGACGCTCTGCACTCTGGTACGGCCAGGTGGACGGGGGAAGCTGGGGGGGGGGGGGGATTAAAACCAGCAAATGACAAAATGGCCGCTTCCTGCCTCCTTTCTCTTTGCCCGAGAAACACGAGACGCATCGCTAAGACTGGTGATGCTTGGATCTGGGAGAGAGGAGTGCGAAGGGACTGGGAGACGGCCTGAAGCTAAAATGCAGACATGCTGTGTTTGCGTCTCCCCCCCCCACCACCCCCCCACTTGTTGGGCCTTTTAAACGAGCTGGAAGAGGATCCCACCTCCGGAATACCGGATCCATTATCTGACCTCTATTCCTGCGGCTCAGGCTTAATGCTGCATGTTAGCGGAGAGATAATGGATGTAATTGCAAATAGCAGCGTAATAATTTGCCAAATAGTCTCTCTGCTGTTAAGTCCTGAGCTGATCTGAAGCACTTTAATTGGGATTTAAGGAAACCATGTTAAATCAGATTGCATTCAGTATCGACATTTGGTTAGTTTATTCTGTAAAGCAGGGTACCCCAGTCCTGATCATGGATACTGTGTCACCGACTGGCCCTCCAGGACCGAACGGTCCTTTTGGAAAGCTGTCACACTGTCCCCTACTGGGCAGTGTCGCCATGGGCTGTACCCAGTGGCATCATGGGAAATGTGACCAATAGTGCTAAGGGGTATTAATGGAGCGTTAGACCGGCGTCAGTCTGCTTGAGAGAAACGAGCTCACTCTTCATCTGAAGTTCAGCTAAGGATTTCTCACCCTCTGATTTTCTGCAGCTGGGAACATTCAGCGTTCAAGAACAAGGCCCTGAGCGAAGGAACCGGCACAACTCCCGAGTCCAGCTGGTCTGAGCTTTTTATTAAGCATATACATTTTTTCCGTAATGCCAGTACCTGCTGTTTATCGCCTCTGTCAGTCACAGGACCGGATCCGGGCAAACAAGAGAGCCGCTCGGGGCCTAGATAAGATCAAAGTCATGAAGAAAAAATATGTATATTAATATCTATATATATATGGCAGCTATAGGCAGAATAGGCTGTTGCCTTGGGCCCCCAAATTACCCAAGGAAGTGAAGTGATAATCAGTGTTTTTGGTGGGAGGGCATCCGAGGGAAGCTCGTGTGTGAGTGTGACAGCACTTCGTTGTGCTCATCTTTCTGTCTCACTTCTTCCTCACTTCCTGCTCTCGTTTTCCATGCTAACGTAAGTACGTCAGCAGTCCCACAATACATACTCGTAATAGTGCTATATTATTCATGGTTTCTAGACTGGATGTCTGCTTAGTAAAGCCAGGAGCTGAGTGTGAGCAGAATTCCTACTGTCTGATTCCTTGCATGTGATTCGCTCGTGGGAGTTTTACCCTCACAAAAATGTTCTGAGGGCAGAAGGAAAAATGATTGGTTCAGAGAGATAACCAATTAGATTGTAGAGGAGGTGGGTCTAAGGAACTAGAGGAGGCAGGAACAAGACATCTGATTGGTTGACCCCCCCCCCTCCTCTAGTTGCCTGTATCCACCACTTCTACAGTCTGATTGGTTATCTCTCTGAACCAATGAACCTTGTGCCCTCAGAACATTTTTGCGCAAGTAAAACTCCCATAAACATGTGGCTTATATCATGTTTAGAGACGGTTTTGTTTCTTCCTTCTTTACAGAACAGAACGCGGACTACTACAAAAGAGAGGTAAGCCTGAAAGAATTTAGAGTGAACCTATTTCAGCTGATGGGATGGTTGCCAAGAACAACCAAAGAGGGTGATTAAGTGGGCTCTTAAGAATGCTGTCATAAGAAAATTGCTTCGGAAGGATCTACATCTGTGTTGTCGTTTTCTTTTGTTGGCTCTCAGATATTGACAAATTCTGTTTAAAGGTACAACAGCATGGCTCTTATCAGGGCTTGGATGTGTACCATGCTGTGCCTTTTTTCTGACTCTTATATTCCCCGTGTGATTTTTCATGGCTCCCGACACCAGATTGAACACATCAGGAAATCCCTGGGCCGCTCGAGGGTCAAGTCCTCCATCTGCCTGGAAAGGTTGGATAACAGCCTCCCCCACCTACCCCCCCCCAACACCTGTGATTCAGCCTCAGTCCCAGCATAGCTGGGGGACCACTGGTTCGACACCAGTCCACATTAGTCCCTAACTGGGGGATATCTCTGGGTATTCTGTATACTGTGCCTCTGATTGGTGGGGGGGGGGGATCTATTTCATGTTAATTCTGACAAAAATGCTGGGGACTGCTCTTTGTGAAAATCTAACCTCGTTATTTCGTTCTTTCGTCCATCTGCCCATCCATCTTTCACCATAAATCTCAGAGTCACACATATCCTGGATTAATGATGCCTAACTAATATTGAAACCGGTTGACTATTAAACTGAATTGAACTGTATTTAACTGCAAATAATTACTTAATATTGATCAGAAGGTCGCCGGTTCAAGCCTGGCTTCAGCACACTTGTGGGTCCTTGAACAAGGCCCTTAACCCCCAGGTTCCTGGGAGCCTCTACGGGCAGCTGCCCTTTGCTACCAAGCTTTCTCTCACCTATGGAGAGCAAGATGGAGGAGATGAAAAGAGAATTTCCTTATAGGGTTCAATGACGTATAATCATTTCGTCACCATTTCGAGCTCCAGTTTGCTGGAATATGCCAGCATTGAACCTGAATATTTGATGACTTGCAAGGATTATAGAAAGTAGGACTAAAACTGGGAATGGCTGGTCTTCTGTGTTCAGCTTCCTTAAGTTCAGCGAGCAGTACCTGAACCATGACCCCATGATGCAAGGCTGCCCCCCCAGCAACCCCTGGATAACAGATGACACGGCACTCTGGACGCTGAATGCCGACATGTGAGTGTGCGTTACCGCGCCCCATCCTGCCTCTTCAGGGCCACACCCCCAGAGGTGACTGTCGTCTCTTCACTTCCACGCCTCCTGGTGCAGGGTGGAGACACCCACCAAGCTGCGGGTGGAACGATGGGGGTTCGGCTTCACGGAGCTCCTTAGGGACCCTCTGGGACGGTGCAAGTTCAGGGAGTACCTGGAGAAGGAGTTCAGTGGTGAGCAGCATGTAGACCCCCCCGCCCAAGTAGATCAGCTTCATGGAGGCATCGTCAGCAAGTAAGAATCATATTCATTATTTGATCACTGCGGGCCTATTTGGGCAGTGTGTGACTCAGCAGATTGGGATTCATTGCAGGAGGTCATCAGCTCAAATCCCAGAGTCAGCTGAGTGACCTCACTATTGGGCCGTCGATCAGTTACTCCAGGGACTGACTGACCCTGCCCTCTCAAAAAAAAAAAAAAATAGGATCTAGCATCTGCTAAATTAATAATCATGATCCCTCTATGAAAGGCAATTCTCCTCCATATTGGCATCGTGATGAGCGCCTCCTGCAGGTAGCTGATGCATGCGCTGTTTCATTCACAGTGGAGAACCTCTGTTTCTGGGAGGCCTGTGAGGACATCCGGCACGGCGAGAGCGCTACGATCCCGCAGAAGGTGGAAGAGGTCTACAAGTGAGTGCGACCTTGTGGCCCAGTGGGACAGTTTGCATCCCAGTTGAATTTAGAGCAGGCCCTGATGTGGCACTTGCTTACTCCCAGTGGGACTGCAAAGCTCAGGCTCATCACTTCCTTCCCCCCAGGCAGTTCCTGGCCCCGGGAGCCAGCAAGTGGGTAAACGTGGACAGCAAGACCATGGAGAAGACCCTGCAGGGCATGAAAAGCCCACATCGTTTTGTCCTGGATGACGCCCAGATGCACATCTATTTCCTGATGAAGAAGGTAGGAGCATTAACTGTGCACAGCCATGAAAGTGGATGACAGCTTCATTAAAACGGGCTCCCGGCCCCTCCTCTCACCCTCAGGACTCCTACGCCCGCTATTTAAAGTCCGATCTCTACAAAAACATGCTGGCTAGAGCCATAGAACCACAAGAGACCAAAAAAAGGTAAAACTATTATCTTCTATAAAAGGGGTCTTTCTGTAATATATTCCATGTATTTTATATAAGGGGATAAGACTCATATTGGTGTGGGATACACACAGGTTCTGTTTCTGGGGTTGTTAACGATTAATTCCAGGGATTTTTGGGCTTAGTGTGAACTGCTGGCTTCAGCTTAGCTTCGTCACTAAGACTACACAGAGTTCTGTAATGTTAATTGCTTTTGCGTCCCCTGTGATGCTCTCCAGTTTCTGTTTGTAATTCCACGGTAGTCAAGGATTTTCCAACATGGCTGACTTAGAAAAGGCAGTGCCACAAGTGTTAGCGGAACGCTAACATGTTCTCCTTCCCATCATGCCCCAGTGTCTTTCCCTTTGTGAGACGCCAGCGGCACTCCAGCCGTAACCCTGCCCTTTTCGCCCAGGCCTTAGAGGACAACGGCAAGACCAAGTCCCTGGGGTCACCAGCAAGTCCCACAGCAGCCTGCTCTTCCTAACACTGCCTCCTGGGGGGGGGATGCACTCTGAGCTCACTGCTGCCCCACAGAGGCTGTTTGGGGGCGGTGCTCTGCTGCTCTATTTGACGCAGTCTTCCAGGATTTTTAACTTCGGATGTATTTTTATTATAGTGTCATGTTAAATAAGAACAGACTAAATTATGGTTTAGATCAGAAGTGAGAAAAGTCCTGTGTCTCTATATATAGGAAAAGTTTATTTCATTAGTAACAGACAAACCATAGTTGAGCCAAATATTGCCTTATTACTAAGTAATAAACATCTGCATACAACTTTCACTGAAACAATGGTTGTAATAGATAAATAGCCATTTAAAACTTGGCATTTAGCTCAGTGCTTATAATGTGGATTGTGTCCCATATTCCAGATCAAAACTGTGCAGTTTCGAACCTGCATCATGTCTGCTTCAGATTCCAGCAGCTTCTCTCATCCTTTGTTCATTTACTTCTTCAGCATTTCTCAATAAATTAAGCAAGTTTTTAATTCACCTTTAGTGGAATTCTGTCACTTAAATACCAAAATAGAATAACACAGGTGTCGTACTTTTCAACCATTTTTCTTTTGGCTTATAAACGGCATGTGCTACTCTGAGATCACTGACCTGCTGGAGATGTGGTTCGGAACCGCAGGTGACCTCGAGTTCTTTTTTTTTTCCTCCGTGGAGGGAATCAAACAACAAAAGAGATTAGCCAGAGATCCACCCTGCACGGACTTGCTGGTATGATGGGAACGGGACCTAGATTTACTGGAAGCACAAAGAGAGCAAACTAAATTCTGCCCAACAGACAGGCGGAACAAATCGCTACAAAAGGTTTCAGTCACCTGTCTCCCCTGCCAGGACAGCACCTCCCTCCCACAGCGCACCAACAATACATTATACTATTATACCGTGTCTTGGAAAAGTATTGGAATCCTACTTAGTGTTTTAAAAAGCAGCACATTTCTAAATTATCTATATCCCAGTCCCTGAAAGCTATAACTAAAGATTACTGAGGGTAAGATGAATCTCTGCTGCATCTCATAAGTTCATTAAAAATCGAAACTTCCTTTCTTTCAGAACTGAATTTTCTGCCATGTTGGTCTTTAAAATTGTCCATTCGGCTCCAACAAGCTTTCGAACTCCAGTTTGAATGAAATATTGGGCTGCGAATGTGAAGTAGACAGGGTCATGGTGAGGAATGCGTCAGGAATATGGGGCGTGTCTGGAAGTCTGTGTCCATCACCAAAGCCTGTGATATTCATTATTGGCGGTTTGTTTATTGGCTGCTAAGGCTCACAATGGAAGCTCAATACTAAGTGTTTTGAATTACTGAAGTTTGCATGTTGACGGAGCCGGGATGGATGGATGGATGGATAGATAAATGTTTAATAATACATGCAGTACAAGTGTCAAACTAACTTTACCAGACAAGCCCATTAAAACGAGGCTCTCAGTTTCTCTTGAAATTCTTATGTAAAAAAAAAAAAAAATAATAATAATAAACTACTTTGCATGTTACTTTTTAATAGATTTCCTTTTTAAAAAATTAAATCTGACTACGCAAATCCTTCAACTCCTACACTACCCATCAAGGCAATCCTCAGGATTCCAGCAGCACAGAGTTAACTGATGTTCTGCGCGGTTCTTAAAAATGCATGAAACTCGCGAGATAAAAATAAAACAACCGCAACAGAGAATACTGAAATTCCGTCTTCATATTACTGAAACATACAGGATTAAGAGACAACATGAAGTTGGGAAAGGGATTGGTGGGGGGTGGGGGGTGGGATTAAAGGCACTGTCAGCATAACATCATAAAGACGGCACCGATGTCCATTTGCCATGGATTATGTTGTATTCTGCGACTAAAAAGGACCCATAATCTGATTAAGTTCACATCAGACTAATGAGTGAATCTTCTCTGACAGCATTACTGACGCATAGCCCGCCATCCAGAGCTGCATTAGTGCGTTATGGGTTTCTAAGGCCCACCTTAACACAGCAGGGAAACACGTGCTGCTTAGTACGCTATTTCTCGGATCTGTAACATCGTAAGGTCACAGTACAACGTCGTGTCTTTCTGCAACTTTATAGCAGGGCTGAACAGCCAGGTGGCATTTTGGGCATTTTCAAGGTGAGCCGATGGGTAGGCGAGCCGGCAAAAATCTTGGGGAACCCCCCCCCCCTTTCCCAGTCAGCAAAATTTATTGCACAGCAAAAGTTATGGAGACCCCAGCTCTGTAAAATTTACTGTGGGAGTCCAAGGAAACTTTAAAAACACAATATCTCAATCTCCGGAGTCCTTTAAACCTAAAAAATATACAAAGAAATCTATGCTGTGATTCTGCTAGAGAATTTGGGCCCCATGAATGCATATCATATTGGGCCACAAACCCACACCAATGCAGTTATGTTCCAAGTTTTTTACTGTCCTAATCTCCCCCCCTTAACTGCGCCCCAGACTTGATGTTCCACGTTACAATTTCAACCAAATGTTGTGTGTTAAAAAAAAAATTAAATTGTGCACCAAAATTTTTTAACATGAAAGCAAGCATTAATAAAACTTAATCAAATGTTGATTTTTTTTTTTTTATATATAGAATTTCTCATTGTTTTGCTGATATCTGGGAAAACTGGGTTCATGGATCGGGATGGAAAGGCATGTTCAACGCACATTTTTTTTTAAATATTGATTTCCAGCAACTAATAAGCAAATCGAGGGAAATCTGCAAGGTACAAATCTGCAAGGTACAACAGAACCGTTCATCTCATTTCTACCCCGTCAAATCGCGTCCCAGGCTTTCTGGACCTCCCACTGAAATGCATTCAGCGACATCCACCTAAACAATTGCATTACCCCGGCAACGGGACTGCAGTAATCTCATTTAGTCTGAGAATTTGTGTGTCAGAAGGTAGAAAATTAGGATACGGACACGTTGCTCAAAGAGTGCCACGGAGTCACCAGCAGTATCATCAAACACGCCATTTAATACAATAATTTTTTTATCATTGTTTGTATAAATACAAATGATTCTTATTAAACAGCATGACTGACTCGTGCAATACAAATAGGCATATGCATCAAAACCTTTATTAGATTTCAGAAATCACAGAAGAAAATCAAGCTTGGCAAAATAAAAATTATGCAAAATTATCCAGTATATTTCAGCCGTTTCTATAAATGTACGCTAAGGTGGTACTTGCCAACGCCGAAACAATTCTCTCATCCAGTCACAGTGCTCTTTAAAATGGAGATACTTTAATTTATTTAAGGTTGAGTTAAAACACGACATTTAATATTCAGAATAAAATCAAAATCTGATAAGGGATTCACATCGTTTACCGTTTAACTGGTATGTCCATTTTCGATAGGCTTGTTGGGTGGGTAAAAACCCTATTTAACTGATCAGGGTCACTTAGGCAAGTTCACCTTAATTAAAAACAAAATAACTAAACAGCACATAACTAGTCAAAGTGTAAACTCTGCTGTTGGCAAAAACTGTACGGCTGGACCCCCAAGGGCACCAGCGACTGTAGGGCCTTGCTTGGCCAGTAGGGGGCCCCCTTGCACGTGACATTGCAAGGATTTGTAAGTTGTAGGGCGCAGATGGGAAACGAGGTGGGGTAAGAAGCATTTAAAGTGCGGAGCCACATACAGCCATGGGGGTGGGTTTGGGTTTCTAGCACAGCCTGCAAAGACCAGAATAAGTTCCTTTCCTCAACACACTAGCGCCCCCTTGGCCAAACACGACCCATGGTCACCTTGCAAATCATTAAGCTGCCCTGAACCCCACTCTGCTTTCAGTAAGTGCCATTTAAAAACAATGATATACACACATTTTCAGGAGAGCACCTGTGAAGTCACCCCCCCACACACACACACACACACTACTGGCATTGTTTGGCACCCGACCCATGTAAACCTGACCCCGATTTGCATAATTTATTCAGGTATATATCAGAAACCAGGGTTTCTGCCACCTAGAGGCTGTACGGCGCAACAAGAGACAAATCGCCATCAAAAACACAGGACCTGGAGAATCACCCGGGGTGGGGGGGATACATACTGTCACGTACTGGCGTGGGTGGGGGAGGACGCAGGCAGTGTGGCAGTCAGCCAATGGGCGAATTCACGAGAAAAAACACTGTATGTTAAAAACCGCTAGCATCCAGCATGAGAGAAAAAGGTCAAAGCGAGTCAGGGTTTTTCCGGGGGGGGGGGGGGGGGGGGCAGGGTTGGTCTTACCTACACTGGCATGGGAGGGGTGGGAGGCATTGGTTAATGGTACAATGTGCAAGACAATTATCTGGGAGAGGAAAATTAACTTCCCCTAAAGTAAAACTAAAGTCACAAGAAAACTGTGGTACCCTCTGTCAATAGACCACACTCAAAAAACTCTGAGTAAAAGAGGAACGTTATTGGCCTGGCTAATCTCTCTCTCTCTCTCTCTCTCTCTCTCTCTCTCTCTCTCTCACACACACAGCTTGAAATGCTTTTTACACATTTACACTAATGTATATCACAATGCTACCAAAGCTTTGCAAATGACCACAGAGCGGGACTGACACCCAAGTGTGTGTAGAACCACACACACACACACACACACACACACACACACACACACACACACACACACACACACACACACACACACACACACACACACACACACACACACACACTCTCTCTCTGAAGTGCTTTAAAAACATAACGGATAAATTATTTTATGTGCAAACTGGGAGGGGGCAACAAAAAGTCGCAAAACACACATGGAATCGATCCCCTCCCCCATCACAACCAACCCTCGGTGAACGAAACCAGAAAGTCAGTCATTGGCATCCCGGGTTCCGGACTTTGCTGAAATGCACGACCGGTGCGGGTTCTGGCGGGGGCTGACTGGGGGCAGGGGGGGTTGGCCTGGTGAGCAGCGCGGCAGTCGCCTTCCACGCATCACGTCTGTGCCAGCTGCAGCTCCTCCAGGCCGTCTTTGCCCAGGTGGTAACGGGCCAGGTCCTTCCGCGTCACCAGTCCCACCACCTGGGCACCGGGAACATGATTGGTACGTAGAACAGGGCATAGATAGCTGGTTATGTTATGAGGGAGGGGTGGGAGTAGCACAGGAAACCAGGGTGATAACCTTGATCTAGATGGATGCCCAACGGCCACTGGCTGAAAACCGATGCAGTAATTTTCGAATTTTACAATGAGAATGGAGATATGTGCTGGAGATGACGAAGGCCTGAGGACCTCGCAAGGCAGACGCACCTGGTTGTCACTGTCCACCACAATGAGGTGCCGCAGACCAAGGGCCCTGAACAGCTTGAAGACACGAGGAAGCGACGTCTCCTGAAAAAGAGGCAGAAGAACACAGTCGCAGAACATGACTGTTTAGTCAAATGTGTCTCTGGTTCTCAAGGACCAAGACCAAGGCTGAGACTGAGACTAGTACCTGCGTGACAGTGTAGGGGGTGGGATTCATGAACTCCGTCAGGTCCATCATGCACTCCCTCTCGTCTTGGGACACATGGATGGACTGGATCGGAGGGAAGCGAGGGTAGGCATCCCGGAAGTCCTTCAGCTGCAGTTTGCGCAGATTGAGACGAGAACGAGCCCGTTCCACAAACACCTGGTTGAAAAGAGTACACCGGTCACAACGTGGATGAGCACACTTCTCATTGGCTTGCTGCACTGACATTCGCAACCGTGTACGCAGTAAACAGACCCCTCATTGGTCAATCGCACTGCCAGTCACATCCAGGTATTCAATAATCAAACCCCTCATTGGTCAGCTGCACTGTCATTCACAGGCATGCATATACACCAAGCACCCTGATAGGTGTTAGTGTGGACAGACATGCTCCTTATTCAGCTGACCTCTGCAGGAACCTTAGGTCACACTCACCTTGTGTTTCAGGAGCACGATAAGCTGGGAACGCAGGATTAAGCCACAGATTTTCCCTGGCTAAGAGCACAAAATTCAGATTAGCAAAGCCCCAAAGTACATCATGTGACAAATCTCCAGGAAAACAAAATCACCCCTAGTGGGAGGGACATACCTCACAGCCATCACTCAACCCGGAGACTACAGGGAACCCGTTGTGATTGGTCGAGGTGTTGCTGAGCACATCCACAATAGTGCCCACTTTCTCCACCAGGTTGAAGCAGGTTACTGGAGAGCTCATAACCTCCCTGAATGGACAGACACACCAAACCTGAATATACAGTGAGAATGAAGCACCAATGTCTTGCTAAAGGCGTGTACTGGGCTCATTGAAGCATTAGCAGGGAAAATCCTGTAGGGGGCAATATACCTGGCAGTCAGGGAGTGGGAGGTGGCTGGGGCATCCCAGTGCAGGAAGGGCACACTCTGCAGCTTGATGTGGATGTCGTATAGCCCCTGTGGGAAAATTCGAGTCACTCAGAAGAGCTTAGGATCACATCTGCACAACATTCATAAGCTGCCACCCCTTGAAGTTTTACTTCCTCTAAGCAGATTTGCTGGCACATTGAGGAACAGAGAAGCGAAACGAGCTGTCACAGCATGATGTGCCACCTTAAGTTAGACAGCTGTGCAAAAACAACGGAAGGGTTCTCAAAATCAGTCACTGGAAGGACAGATGAAAAAAAGATGGCGTCAGACTGGTGGCTAGCTGCACCACCCACACCAAAAGCAAACATGAGACCGGAGCAGTTAACGAAACACGACTGGCCCGATTCCAAGTTCTGCACGGTCTGAAAGGCGATGAGCTCATCACTCACTGACAGGCTCACACATAATGCCAAATGGACCAACCCGCTCCAACCCGAAACGTCAACACTGACCTCCACGAAATAATCGCCCACGATCTTCGCCGTCATCAGAACCAGCATTATGGGTAGGCCGTAGGTGACATTTCCGGTGGCTTCCACCATGATGACAGTCAGGCTGAGGGTCATCCTCACGATCCCACCTGGCAAAGACCTTCGTAAACAGACGCAAACCCGAAGCCTCATGTGCCTCCATGCACCTCTAGACGAGCTCTGAAAAGCAGGCTGACCGCGGACGGACACTCACCAAGCTGGGCGGCGGCTCCAATCAGAGCGTACTTCCCAGGGTCGGCCAAGGTCTGTCAAACGAAACGCCACAAATCATAAAACATGCTCATTCAAAAACTTCGAGGGGGCTTTACTTCCAACAAACATTATGTTAAACTACATCTATGCCGACATGACGCTGGGCGGCCCAGGAAATCGATACAGCACTAACCAATAGGGCACCTTCAAAGAGTCACGTGACTGCTTAAAGAGTAAATCTGATTGGACAACAAAGAGGAAATCAATCTAAAGCGGGTGTTGAAGGAGGCCCTCTGACTTCTAAAGACCCCGTTCAATTTCCTTAATATATCAAAACCTGCAGCGTTTCCATTAAAGTTCTGCACAAACAAGCAAATTTGTTGACAAAGTGAAATTGCATAAAGGGTGTTTCCATTAAGTAACATCATGGAAACAACACCTGCAATTTATGATTCCGTGCCTCAACATGGATTGAGCTTTTCATGAGATACGAGCTCTAGAACCAAGTCATCGTGTCCTACACAGCAACAAGTTCGCAAAATCGGCTTCCATTTCAGTTTTGCGAATCGCCACAAAAACCACTTCAATCAAACTGAAAGCGTTTGAGGGCTTGTCCTCCTGAAATATAATCGTACCCATTAACGGATTTTCAGTTTTGCTTCTTCAAAATGTGCAAAAAAATCAAGGTCAGTGGAAAACGTCGCCACTGTGAGGTTTCTCTCTGCTGAGGGAAGAGTTCTGCTATCGTGACGGCCCCTCCTCCGCCAGCGGACCACGCCGCCTCACCGGCTATACGGCGCTTCCCCAGGAACGGCGACCCGTCCTGATGTACCTGTATGGAATTGTGCGGCGTAATGGAGGCCAGCAAAATGCCAAAGAGCCGCCCCCAGGCGGCGCCGATGAGCAGCGAGGGGATGAAGACCCCGGCGGACACAGTCAGGCCGTATGTCCAGCAGGCCAGGAAGAAGTAGGTGATGGTGAAGATTCCCAGGGTCACGGGATTGTAGGAACCTGCCGGGGGGGGGGGGGGGGGTGGTGGTGGTGGAATTCATCACCTAAGTCAGTGTTTCCCACGTTTTTGCTAAAATGTTGATCATGTAGTTGATCCCCAAGAACGCTAATCTAGCGAAACCAGCTAGTTTTACTTGATTCACCCTTGTAATGAGGATACAGGTGTACAGAAATTATTTCATGATGAATGGCATTTTTCATATGATCATTTCCATTTTTCTACCTGGTGTAAAGTGCAATTTGGAGCCGATCAAGACCAAGCCATGTTACTTTGGTATGTCTTTCATCCACTAGAGGGCATGGATGAACACAGTTTAGTGCCGTTCGAACTTGCCTACGGTGGCATTCGTCAGGGCACTTGAGAAGCGCTCCTGTTCTCCCCAGGCAGGGTGACAGTCCCCCCATCCCAAATGAGGGAAGCCTTGAATAATTGAGGAGGATTGTGTGTATGGGTTTAGCTGTCTGTCTGGGAAAACAATCAGCCAGAAGCGGCCCGTAAACAAACCTACGACACGACAGAGGTGGCAGACGAGTCTGACTGTTCAAACAGCTGCCCCGGACCTAGCCAGCCTGTCACCAATATCAAACACAGGTGTTCATTCTAAAGATGGACAACGGACTGTAATTATAATCTCTTCCAGAAGAAGGGCACAACAGGGGCGACCAATCCGGCTTCAGGTCACGACCCATCCTGCCCTGAAACACGTGCTGGAAACTCCACGGACCTGCGGGGCTGTGGAACAGGCTGCGGACACTCCTCTCCGGGGTGTTGAAGACGATCGTGGCCATGGAATTGTACTCGCCATCAGCACAGAACAGCTGTGAGAGGGATAAGTGGAGGTTCAGGCCTGAGGACAGGATACACACCCTCTCAGCTGTTCAGCCAATGAAATCACAGAGAGCCCACCTCCAGCTGCCTTATCTGCAAGGGGTATTCCTCCAGCTGATCCTCCCCCAGGGGCTGGCAGTCGTTGGAGAAGTAGATCATAGTGAAGAACACAGTGGCCGTCACGGCAGCAACCAGTATGGCCTCGATCACCTGCAGGCAGGGCCGGTGGATATACCTGGGGATGGGGGGGGGGGGGGGGGGGGGGGCATGGTGGCTCAGCTAATGATTTTGTTGTGGGACAACTTTCATTTGCATCAAACCAGTGTGGGGCAGTTTCAAGGTCAGCCCCACAGTCTCGGGATATATTTATTTAATTATTTAATTTCAAGTGTTAAGATGCCTAAGTTTCAGACAGGCGTGACACAGTAAAAACCAAACAGGCCTCACTTACGTGCACACACACAGGCAGAGGTACGCACACACACACACAGGCACACATGCGCACAGAAGTACGCACACACACACACACACAGGCACACACACGCACACAGGCACACGCACACAGGCACACCTGATCCTGAGGATGGTGAGCCAGTAGTTCAGGACGTTGAACAGTGCTCCCAGCAATCCACCTGCGGGGGGGAAAGAGACATGGGCCCGGCATGAGAAAACCAGAAACAGAACCAGTCCGTTAAGATGTAAAAGAGCAAGGTTTGGGTTTCCACAATAAGACGCTCCCTCTCTCTCTCTCTCTCTCACCGAAGGCTCCCATGACGATAAACAGAGGAATCTCATACAGGTAGTACTCCGTGCTCTGAGGGGGGGGGGTAAAAAAAAAGAAAAAAAAATCAATACCCAGAATCCTCCAGTCAAACATGCAAATGACAACATCACACCCTACAGGACTACACACATGGGGGCACCTCTTGTTTGCCTCTTTTTTTTTTATTTAATTTTATTTTATATATATATATATATATATATATATATATATATATATATAGAGTAATTTCTTCTATTTTCTAAAAAGTTACTGATATCTAGTTGGATGGCTAGATGAACACCGCTTCAGTTCCCAAACTTCTCCTCAGGGGCACCTCAGCCGTTCCATGATTTTGTTAAATTTCACCAACAGCTGAATTAAAAAAAGTTAAATATACTGGCTTAAAAAGTCAGTGAGAGACTGACTAGCTGTATGAGGTGTGCTGGTGGCCAAGTCAAAAAAAACACATGGCTGCATTGGACGGTCGCTGCAAATACTAGGATGATTTTAGCAGAGGTTCTGAAATGGCGAAGTTGACACACTTTCACAGGCATAATATCATAGTTTTACACCAACACGAGGATAATCTAAATATCATTTTCTTTGCCTGCCTAAGACTTTTGCACAGTAGTGTATAATTTTTAAAAAAATGGTGAACGTGTTGTGATCCTACAGGAAGCATACAGTGGGCATCCGGGGCAAACGTTTCCCAAAAACTTCAGGCACCGAAGGCGGGAAAAATTCTGCTGCGTTTAAAAAAAATAAAATAAACAACCGTATCTGCATACCATGTAAACTGCTACAGGTGCCTCTCTTGTAACGAGAAACATCCACAACCATGGCTAACATGCCTACCTAAACCAGGAGGCCCAACTAAAACAGCGCGGTACTCATGTCCACCGAGGTGATGACTATATTTCCAGCCCAGGGGGCCTCCCAGGAAAGTCATGCGCTGCGGGGTGGGGGCTGTGTCCAAGTCCCCCAACAAACGTTTCATGGTTTCCTTTCCAACCCATGTGACCAGAAGGCAGGTAAAAATACATCACTGCTCATGTGACAGGGTACCGAGTCGAGCCCTTTCTGGAAATAACAGCTCATCCTTTTCTCTCTCACCCTTGTTTCCCCATAAAGTTCACAGATCAGCCCCTTCTTGAACGGCACGGACAGGAAAGACCAAAACATGTTCGGGAACAGTGTGAACTTGGTCTCATTCTGGATTTTGGTCAAAATTATACCGTCTTCTTTCGCCTTTCCCAAACGAGGTAATGATTATAAAATGCTCTCCACTCTAAGTTGTCCAGACATCCATAAACATCACATTTTCCCCACTGACTAACGGGAGGCAGGAAACCAATGTCAGAGGGTAACGGCCGACATCTCCCAAGAGCTACTTGACTTGCGGACAGCATACCATTGGCCAAGACAACCAGATCAATTACCGATGCCCAATATTTTGATTTTCAAGATTCCATCTACAGACTTTTAAAAAGGACAATCTACATCACAACACCGACAGAAATGGGAAACTTACATCGTTGTCAAAGCGTCCAAAGTTGATGAGACCTGGGTTACTAAAATCTCCCGGCTTGTTGTGGTAGATACTCATGAAGAAGTTCAAGGTGAAGGTCGAGATCATGGAAGCGAAGAACTGAAAGATACGGGTCACTGAATAGTTACATTTCACCAGAGCCCCGTGGCGGGGCAAGGAGATCAGGTATGCTAATCGGAAACGTCACTCACGATTCTCCAGGTCAACATCTGGTTCCAGAAGGAGGCTCCCTCCTCCAAGCTGAAAAGGACACCACCTGCAAAACCGGAAACCATCAGAAACTGCTGCATAACTGCATTACTCACAGATCAGCTCCACTAAACTGGAAATATTCAGCAAAGGTCATACAGGGGTCTTTATTGCAAGGATAAGACTCCACTGGTGTGACTCCATGCCTTTGTGGCATTTTTTTCCTGGATTATTCATCAACACAGAGCCACCTTGTACTTTCCATCCTGAAACCGAAAAATCAATGGCGGAGGCCGAAGAAGCCCAACGCTGACAGGACACTCTAATAACCTTTTTTTTACTCATCATAGCTTCCCTTCTTCCTTGAGGGTAACATTAGATTCTGGAGGCATGGAACTGATCTGAGATCAGAGCTTCGGGTGTGTATATGGGTGTGTCGAGACTAGATGGTCAGTATGGATAACTAAGGTGCACTAAAATTGGGTGAGCAGGCAAGGCATGTCACCCAGGTTGTGTGACAATTATTTTATATATATGTATATATATATTCCATCCACCATCCCTCCTTTACGGAGAACTGCGTTATTTTTATTGTCCATTACGAAGAAAAAAAAAACTATATATATATATATATATATATATATTTATGGGTGTATCGAGACTAGATGGTCATTATGAATAACTAAGGTGCACTAAAATTGGGTGAGCAGGCAAGGCATGTCACCCAGGTTGTGTGACAATTATTTTATATATATGTATATATATATTCCATCCACCATCCCTCTTTTATGGAGAACTGCGTTATTTTTATTGTCTATTGCAAAAAAAAAAAAAAAAAAAACAATACATATATACATATATATTTATGGGTGTATCGAGACTAGATGGTCATTATGAATAACTAAGCTGCACTAAAATTGGGTGAGCAGGCAAGGCATGTCACCCCGGTTGTGTGACAATTATTTTATATGTATGTATATATATATTCCATCCACCATCCCTCCTTTACGGAGAACTGCGTTATTTTTATTGTCCATTGCGAAAAAAAAAAACTATATATATACATATATATTTATGGGTGTATCGAGACTAGATGGTCATTATGGATAACTAAGGTGCATTCAAATTGGGTGAGCAGGCAAGGCATGTCACCCAGGTTGTGTGACATTAATTATTTTATATATATGTATATATATATTCCATCCACCATCCCTCCTTTATGGAGAACTGCGTTATTTTTATTGTCTATTGCAAAAAAATAACACAAAAAAACTATATATATATATACACACATATATATTTATGGGTGTATCGAGACTAGTTGGTCATTATGGATAACTAAGTTGCACTAAAATTGGGTGAGCAGGCAAGGCATGTCACCCAGGTTGTGTGACAATTATTTTATATAAATGTATATATATATTCCCTCCACCACCCCTCCTTTACGGAGGACTGCTTTATTATTAATATCCATTGCGAAAAAAAAACACAAGAAAAAGAAAAAATATCTATATATATACATATATATATATATATATATATATATATATATATATATATATGGGTGTGTCGAGACTAGATGGTCAGTATGGATAACTAAGGTGCACTAAAATTGGGTGAGCAGGCAAGGCATGTCACCCAGGTTGTGTGACAATTATTTTATATATATGTATATATATATTCCATCCACCATCCCTCTTTTATGGAGAACTGCGTTATTTTTATTGTCTATTGCAAAAAAAAAAAAAACTATATATATATATATATATACATATATATTTATGGGTGTATCGAGACTAGATGGTCATTATGGATAACTAAGGTGCACTAAAATTGGGTGAGCAGGCAAGGCATGTCACCCCAGTTGTGTGACAATTATTTTATATAAATGTATATATATATTCCCTCCACCACCCCTCCTTTACGGAGGACTGCTTTATTATTAATATCCATTGCGAAAAAAAAAACACAAGAAAAAGAAAAAATATCTATATATATATATACATATATATATATATATATGGGTGTATCGAGACTAGATGGTCATTATGAATAACTAAGGTGCACTAAAACTGGGTGAGCAGGCAAGGCATGTCACCCAGGTTGTGTGACAATTATTTTATATATATGTATATATATATATTCCATCCACCATCCCTCCTTTATGGAGAACTGCGTTATTTTTATTGTCTATTGCAAAAAAAAAAAACAAAAAAACTATATATATATATATATATATATATATGGGTGTATCGAGACTAGAAGGTCATTATGCATAACTAAAGTGCACTAAAATTGGGTGAGCAGGCAAGGCATGTCACCCCAGTTGTGTGACAATTATTTTATATATATGTATATATATATATATATATATTCCCTCCACCACCCCTCCTCTACGGAGGACTGCTTTATTTTTATTTCCATTGCAAAAATAAAACATTTTAAAACACAAAAAAAAAAAAAAAACGAAAATAATAATAATAAAAATTATTTTGAATGTGTATTCAAATAAGTTTGAATGTGTGTGAACTATATATAAATATATATATACACATGCATATACAGAAATATATACACACACACACACATATATATATATAAACACACACACAGACACACACTCACATAAACACATACACACACTGTGTACAGTCTTATGCAAAGGTTTGGCACCCCTTGACAAATAACATCTTTTCAATTACAAAAGCAACAATATCAGTTAATACAGTCTCTTTAGGAACTGGGGGGAAAATACACAATATTTTCAGCAAACATTGATGAATAGTTACTTTTTATGCCATAAATTGAACAAAATTACAAAATAAAAACATTATTATGGCACTCTGCAAAAGTTTGGGCACCCTACGTAATCAGTACTTAGTAACACCTCCTCTGCCAGATATCACAGCTTACAAGCGCTTCTTATAGCCAGCTGAAAGGCTTTCAGTTCTTGTACTTGGGATTTTCTCACATTCTTCCTTGCAAAAGGCTTCTAGTTCTGTAATATTCTAATATATCAAGGGCTGTATTGTCAAATAGGAGATCGGCAGCATTCTCCCACCTGAGAAAACTGTACTACAATGCCCTTGATAGTGTGTAGAAACACACTCGTCAGCTCTAGTCCTCCTGTAACAACGCAAAAGGACTGGCAACCCTCAGGTATTTATGCGTGCGATTGTATGATAAATTCACCCTGACAGTCTCACACTTCTCTTGGTACCAACAGGTCTCATGGAATATATAAAAGGCAACTGCAACAATTATACTCGGCACTAAACATCGAGGCACGGAAATGCAGCAGAGCTTGTGTATTTCTCAGGATGCATTCTAGTAAAATGCCCGGAAAATGAGCTAAAGACATATTTCAAGGGGCACTATATAAAACCGATGGAAATTTTACTGATTAAATAAAAGGAAAAGCATCGTTTGAAAAATCACAAATGTTTCTAAGATTCAATGCATCGCTTTTTGACCACATCATAGCGATGAACACATCATTGTTCCTGACAATGTCCTAATACAGAAATAAAACTTTATGTTGGTAAACTCAAAAAGCCTTCAGCTGTCACACTGGCTAACGATCTCAAACGATTATAAAGCAGCATTTTGAAAAGCGCTGTTTTAAAATAACAGGTACAACACTTACCTTGTCTTCTGGCCAAATGCTTTTCACGGCTTGGCACTCCAACGGTGCTGAAACGAAATTTGTATTTCCTCCTACCTCGTTTGCCCTTCAGTTCTTCTTTTCTCCCTTTGGATGTTTTTTTCCTTCTTCTTTGGATATTGTTTTTTATTTTTGTTTGTTTTTTTTACTTTGCATGTTTTTCCTTCTTCGGATATTATTTTTTTGGCTTATTTTTTTAGACGATGTTTTTTTCGTCTTCTTTAAAAATTGATTTTTTTCGTCTTCTTTAAATATTGTTTTTTTTTTTCATCCTTTTGATGTTGTTTTACGGAACAAGAGCCGTACAGTGCTACTCTATCAGGAGGTAGCGCCAACTGAACGCCTTGAAGCAGTACCCAGCTCTTTTATAGGGAGCGTCAACCCGAAGTCAAGTTCTAGAACGTTGCACTCACTTTTCATTGGTTTCCCAGCTATGCTGTCAGAATAATGTTTGCTGATTGGTCGAAAATTTTAAAACGTACCCGAGTACTGTAAAAAAACTCAAGATCTTGCTACCCTACGGAGCACCCATAAGGTGATTTTTTTTATACGTTATATGCAGCTATTTGTAGCAGGCCGTAATTAGACTAATCCACCCTTTGTCAATAAAGCCAACAAGAGAACAGGTTGCCCAAAGTTTGCTCAGGTACACGCCACAGCACAACCTTAAAAACACATCCAGCACAAATCACACTAGTGAATGACACAGCAAATCACAGCAATAAAAAAGACCCCTATGGGCAATCCAGCACCCAGACTACAGGTGCCAAAAGGCCCAGCCTGCCTAATAATGAACCCAAAATATACATACAACAAAGAAAAAGACACAAACAAAAAAGAAAATAAAACTAGCCAGCTGCTCCCACTAAACCCCGCTCCCGAGGCCACTAAGCCGGCTGGCTTGATAATACACGATACAACCTCAGATAAAACATATTAAAGCAACACCAGGGAGGTTTACAACCTGATCCTTAAAATTATCGACCCGTAATTCCACCTTGAAAACCCCTAAAGAACAGTAGTTTACCCCATGACTCACTGCCCCATTCAAACAAAAAAAAAACAGGTTTTTGGGGTAACCTTTAGGTCAGCTCTTCAAAACCAGGTATGAGGACTCTTCAGCTAATCAGTCCTCTAATTAGAAATCTAATTAGGGAGTTGCAGCGAAAACCTGCATACACACCGGCCCTTTGCGGATAAGATTGTTCACCCCTGAAACAAGCAAACAGAAAGGCTGCTACACTGCAAATTCAATATGCCCGCCGATGCTCCACCAAATCTATCAGGACCCTGCCTGTCTTTCCCGTGCCTGCTCCTTTGCCAATATGCCCTACCATCGGAACATGCACAGCCATCTCGCCCCGGCTATGCCTCCAGTCCGAACTGCAGTTCCTATACCTGCCTATAATTGCCTGGCTACAATCCATCCCCCAAAATGAAATTGATGACCCAACGATCACAGCTAAGAATTCTATCCCCAAACCACTGGTCTTCCTCCCCAACCGAACGATCATTCACTGACCGTGGTAACTTATAAGGGTTGGTATGATGACCAGTGGTGGACCTCACCGAACGTTTAACTGGTCTCTACACCTCGGGGGGGACATAACCTCCTCCATTATACGAGGCCTACTTGTGGATGCTCTATTGCGACCCCTCCCACCAGCCCTGTCCCCGTAAAATCACAGAGTCCTCATCCGATTCCATTTCTGTTGCCCCTGTGGGCAACCCAGACTCAGGAGACATTACCAGAACATCTTCCCCTGACATAACAACCCCCTGTGGTACTGGACGCAACTCTGTTCGGTGAACTTGACGGACAACCCCGTCCCCCTCCATTGGAGTTGCAGAGTAAACTGCACCCTGATCTTGGGGACACCGAACTACCATATACAAACAGGCATCCCAATGATCCTGTATTTTACCTCGAACATGGTTCCGCAAACACACCAGCTGACCTTCATCAAACCCCTAATCATTAACCAACTCATTGTGTTTCCGATTTCGTGGTGTGGCTTGTTCCTCCAACTAAGCCTTCACATACTCTTGAAGCACCTGCAAACTTTCCTGATGGTTTTGTACCCATTCCTCCAAAGGTCCACCATACTGACTGATCCCGGCAGGAGCCTGAAGATAGTGTATCGGTAATCGAGGCTCACAGCCAGACCTTAAATAAAAAGGCATCATCCAGTCATTTGGTGGGGTGTAGTATTGTAAGCTTCTCTGCTGGAGGAAGTGTGTGAAGCAAATTGTGCAAAAAAAATATTAAAGCAACACCAGGGAGGTTTACATCTAGATCCTTAAAATGATCGACCTGCAATTCCACCTTGAAAATCCAATTACCATATAAAGGATACAAGATGTAAAGATGACAAATGACATGGCACACATTTGTTGTTTAGACTGTTGTGTCAGGTTAATTGAAAGCTGAAGGATCTTAGTGTTTACTAGTCTAAGTAACAGAATGTCTAAACACTGTGCTTGCCTTTATGGGTTTTTAAGCAGAACATATAGGTATAGAAACATATTAACATTACGTTTCACGATTCACTGACTGGAGAATAGGAGAATATACACATCAATATTACTACTTAAGTTAACTAACCCTAATCCCAACCCCTATTGGCACGGAGCCCGCCAGGGTTCAGGTGAGATATAAATCTGTAATCTGTATCAATGGTTTTGCTATCCATACCCACCCTATTAATGTTAGCTTCCCAGGGTTTCTTGTTAGACAAGCTCTGTGTCTCTCTATACCCCCATTTACTGCACGACTGATTGTCCATTTATAAAGAATCAAATAGGGTGAAGATGGTTTTAGTTTACAATTACTCTGGAAGGTGACCAGATTAAAAAAAACTAAATACCATGCCTACGTGTATGTAATCTCCATCACAGTCCCCATTTTCCCCATAATCCTCGTTTTGATAGTGCCAATTTGTGTAATGTGAGTTTTTTTTTTTTTTTAAAAACTGTTATAGAAGAACATACTGGATGCCACATGTGTACAATTACCCCTTTCTAATTAGTGGGGTCCGTTGTGTCAGCTACAGCCTTTACTAACATACACATAAGTATACAGTCTTACAGCACTTTTGTTTTCCTTTTGTATTTAATGGTTTTCCATTTAGGGGGCAGCATGGTGGTGCAGTGGTTAGCACTGTTGCCTCACACCTCTAGGGCCCGGGTTCGAGTCTCCACCTGGGTCACATGTGTGTGGAGTTTGCATGTTCTACCCATGTCATCGTGGGGTTTCCTCCGGGTACTCTGGTTTCCCCCACAGTCCAAAAACATGCTGAGGCTAATTGGAGTTGCTAAATTGCCCATAGGAGTGTATGCGTGAGTGAATAGTGTGTGAGTGTGCCCTGCGATGGGCTGGCCCGCCATCCTGGGTTGTTCCCTGTCTCGTGCCCATTGCTTCCGGGATAGGCTCCAGACCCCCCGCGATCCAGTAGGATAAGCGGTTTGGAAAGGCTGCCTAACGCCCTTAATTTGTTTGCAATTTCGCCAGGTAGGCTACCTTCTTTAAACTGCGTTTTGCTAGACTACACATTTCGAGATGTTTTATTGTAGTCTTGGTAAATATATATATATAGTTTAGCCTAACCCAGCCACTTAAGGGAGCAAGCCAGCTCAGGTAGGTGCCAGTCCCAAGCCCGGATTAATGGAGAGGGTTGGCGTCAAGAAATAAAGAGAAATAAAGACAACTAATACTCCTAGTTTGCGAGATCTGACTGCAATGGCAGCACTGCTACAAGGGTGTGGATAAATCTATACAAATATCACCTGCATGCACATTACTTCTTTTACAATAACCAACTCCTGATCCATACTGTTAGTCGTGAAAAAAAAACTATCGTGTACATAGAGGCCCTGTGTAAAAAGATAACTGCCAAGGAAAAGATCAAAAACATTTATTTCAAGGATACAAAGTTTTTATGGTCATGTACAGTGTACAGTGCAATTCTTATTTGATTAACTTGAATGTCTCCACAGACTAGACGATTAAACAAATAAAGCAGCGCAACATTACAATAACTAATAACAAATAAACAAAGCTCACGAGTACTATTACAGTATTTATATCATTTATTTAAACTTAATTTTACCAGGTAAATTAACTACAAAGCAGTTACCACTGCTTTACCTGCTTCTCGGGAGAAATAGCAGATATACGTCATGTATGTGACTAAATTCTTAAGCCAATAAGGGCAAAGTTGTGTCGTAATGGAGGCGGATCCAGTTTGTGCAGCCGGTTAAAGACACTACGGGCATGTAAATGGAGAACGAAATTATAGTTATACCGAATCTCCTACACACAATACCAAGGTTACCAACTTTGGTCAGCTGACCGGAGTGAGACGTTCAATTCCCGTAAGATTTCTTTGCGCCAGCCTGAGAGTCTGAAAACACGTCACACCAGATGCATGAGAGATGGAAACCTGGGATATTCAGTCGAATCAGATCAAATATGATGCTAAGTTAGTACTAAGTTAAAATATGTTCCGGACTTGTAACATGCACCCATGATTTGGAACAGTCAGCAGGCTGTCTCTGGCCACGCCCCCTACACTCGGTCCGGCCCCTGGCTTTTCCTGAATTCTGATTCCTTTAGATAAACATTGACTTCATTGATATTGTTATTGATTTATCGACAGACCATCATACGTTTTAGACGTTATAATAACAACACTCTATTGATCCCCAAAGAGAGAAATTCTCTCCTTGCCTGCCCCCTCTTACTGTCCATGATACACAAGCACATATGTAGAAAAACGTCAGCTTGGAAGCCAAGGCTGGACTTAACCTACTCCTTAGGGTTCAACTGGAAACTGCCCCATGGCCGAGCGGTCTAAAGCCTCCTGCGCAGCGAAAATGGCCTTTCAAAGTAAGGGGTATTCTGTTCTCCGAAGTAAGGCGTGGGTTCGAATCCAACTTCCGACAAAAGTTCTTCAATCGCTACAGCAGAATTTGAGCCACTGATCGGCTTTAATTGCTTTGTTTTATTTTTGCGTTTCAGGCAAAACTACATAACACTTAAGAGGTGCAGGATGATCTGTCTTGCTCTCGCGAGGTTTTTGTACGACGTGACATGGTGACATAATGCAGCGGACGATAAAAATCTAACCACAATGCATTGCGTCAGGACCAGAATGTATTGCTTTAAGCCAGCGCTGTATGTGGGTACATGAAGTGGAAAGCACCCAATAACAAACATAACATTTAAAAAAAATCTACAAACTAGTGGGAATATAAAATAAAATAAATGTGTCTGGGCAAATTGGTAAGTTAAATTAAATCGTTTTAAGCAGTGTTAAGCAGTGTGTGGTTTTAAACACGAGTAGCATGTACCGTGTTGACGGCGCATGAACGTATCTTGGCAGCACATGTAAAACTTAGATTTGCAAGCGGGATGTGAAACAGCATTTAGGTGTTTAAAACAGCAATAGAGTGCGTGTTTGTTCACGCAGTTACAATGTTTAGTTGTTATTTCTGTGGAACATCAGTGCAAACCCTTAGGGAACATGTTTTACATGTCAAACTTCACCGTCATGAACCACGATGCGTGTTCAAGTGTGGCGCTACAGATTGCCACAATACGTTTCGTTCATATGGGGAATTTAAGGCTCATTTTTACCGTAAACATAACACAGATTCATATATTGATACTACAAATGCCCTTACGGTGTTTACGTGTAATATGTCTATGTGCCAGCGCCAATGTCGCGATGTCAGATCACTAACAGCTCACTTAAAGGAACATATAGCCGAAGGACGTGTTGTGACATGTCCGGTGACAGGATGCGACCATACGTTCACTGTGAGATCGTCGTTTACAGCCTACATGTCCAGGAAACACAGACAATGTTCTGTGGACAGTATAAGAGATCTTTATAAGGAGACAGTTTCTCAGTTTCTTGAAACTGAACCGTTAGTTACAGGCCCTACAGAGAGATTTAGTGAGACTGATGAAGGTGAAGTCCATCTTACAGAAAATTTCAGTGACCTTTTTCTTAGAAATATTTCTCTTTTCTACTTGAAATTACATGGGCAGTTTCTTCTGCCAGCATCAACTATACAAAATATTATTGAAGAGATGCTAAGCATACATGAACTAGGACAGACATATACTTTGAATAAATTAAGTGCATTCCTGAAAAGTGACTTAACTGAATTAACAGATGAGGTTATTGGTAGTATATGTGATGTTGTGAAGGAATCTGACCTTTTCACCATTAGTCATGAAGGACCAATGAGAACCAATTTTTCAAGAACTAGGGCTTTTAAACAGATGTTTAGATACACAGAACCTGTAAAGTTGTACTTAGGAAGGGATGAAACAAGGTCACAGAGGTTTGCCTACTATGTTCCATTGAAAGACACTTTGAGACATTTACTGGAGTCAGACTTATGGCAGAATTGTGCTGCACAGGGTACATACGTACCATACACTGATGTGCTTTGTGATGTCAGTGATGGTCAGGTATATAAAAACAATGAGTTCTTTTCTCAAAACCCATCATGTCTAAAACTAATTCTATATCAAGATTCTTTTGAGGCGGTGAACCCATTAGGTTCAGCAAAAAGCAGCACAAAGTAGTAGCTGTATATTTGTCTCTGGCTAATTTACCACCTCATCAAGTACAGACCACATGTCACTTGTAATGCTGTGTCAGGAAAAAGACTTCAAACACTTTGGCCATGACAAAGTTTTCTCAAGGCTCATTGCAGACTTAAAAGACCTGGAAGACAATGGAATAACGGTGGCAGAGGAAAAAGTTAAAGGGACTGTTTTGTGCATTGCAGGGGACAATTTGGGGTCTCATAATATCGGTGGATTTACAGAAAATTTTAGTTTTTCTGAATATTTCTGCAGGTATTGCCGGACAACCCGAACAGATTTTCAAACAGATCCAAATGCATTTTACAGTCTGAGGAACAACAAAACGTTGAAGGTATAATATCTGAGTTTTAATTCATTGAATTACTTCGATGTTTGTATGCCTGGCCTGCCACCTTGTTTAGGCCATGACATTTTTGAGGGTATCCTTTCCTATGATTTAGCCCTTTACCTGAAGTACTTCATCAAGCAGAAAAAGTGGTTCACTTATTCAATTCTGAATAGACGCATTAAGAAATTTAAGTACAGTGGCTCTGATGTGTTGAGTAAGCCATGTGCAGTAAACTCCAATGGAGTAAAGCTTTATGGTCAGGCTGTTCAGAACTGGAATTTTCTAAGACTTCTTCCTGTGATCATGTGTGACAAGGTGAAAGAGCCCACAGATGATGATTGGCAGTTGACCCTTCAGCTAAAAGACATTGTGGAGCTGATTTGTGCACAGAAAATTTTATTGCCAGAGGTTGCATACCTTGACGTTCTTATCCAAGAATATCTTGCTTGTAGATTTTCTTTCTTTCCAGGACATAGGTTAAAGCCTAAGCATCACTACTTGCGACACTACCCTGCACTGATTTTAAAGTTTGGTCCTTTGATCAGGTTGTGGACAATGCGATTTGAAAGTAAATAAGGCACCATGGCAACAACAGTCAGAACAGCATCCAGTTCACAGCTAGTTTTAAAAATTGCTTTAACGCAGAGTGATTACAGGAAATAGGTGTACTGCTTAATATTAATTAAATTATTAAAATGTGCTAATAATAGACATATTTGTCAGTCAGACATTGTGCTTTTTAAAGAGCAGAAGGGATACATTAAATTACGATTATATTGTCCTTACTGTATATATTTTTACATTTTTCCCCTCAATGATTGTCAAGTGATCACAATTCTTACTGTGCTTTACCCCTCACTTGATAGAGATGTACCAAAACTGAACATATAACTGGATTTCACTCAGAATAACCAGGCCTTCTTTTTGGACTCTTTATCCCTTTTTATTTTATCTTCGCTTTCCTCAAGCCAGGCATTTACAGGTGAAAAACCTTAAACCACAAAACACCAACTTTCACCAATCTATCTTATGAGCAAACACAAAATTTTACTTTAAATGCATATATATATATATATATATACATACACACAAAATATACAATAAATGACCAATCTCAGCTTCAAATTTCCACACAATTATACATAACTTGTTCTGAATAAAATTCCTCCAAACATCAAAGTTTAAGATCAAACCACTGGGGAAACACATAAATGAGTTACTCAACGCAATAAATTGCAATGAAAAGCTAACCAATTAGACAATCGAACAATAGGTTTAACACTTCTGCCCATATGAATTATTAAAAGGAAAGTTCACCCTTAATACTTTTTTTTTTCTCTTTAGCAATTTAATATTTAACTTTTAGATAAACTAAAAATAGAACCCCCCCTTTTAAACCGCATTAATGCAAACATCTGAATCAATAAAACAGCATTCCACATATTGTCATTAAGACACTTACAGCACACCATTTATTCCTAATACAGTCAAATACCACAACTCATATAATGTTACAAGCCAGCACCAGCGCCTCAATGCCTCATTAGCGCACCCCATTAAGAAATAAACCCCACTCGCAACAGGTAGTGCTTGCTACAAATAACATTTGCAACAAAGTCCAACACGCATGGTTCATGGTCTTACCGGCTGTCCGTTCAGAGTCTACTTTTCAGTACACAATCGCAGCACAGTTCCAGAAGCACTTGGTGTAGATTTGACCCTTTGCTTGTCGCGCTACCAATGCGTTTTGCCGACTTTATCCAAAATAAAGAGCAGGTGCGTCCGTTAATGCCTTCCCCTCGGGTGCACACAGGTGAGTAAACTTTGGTTCCGCATGACCACTTGCGTGAACGACGTAACCACTTGCTGGAATGACGTTCATCGCAACAATGATATAAATATTTTCCCCCCTGACATATAATCAGTGTAAGCACACAAACACATTGGCCGGTTATCCTATTCATTCAGTTCCACGGACAGTGACCTGTGTTACTGTGCTGTGACATCTGGTTCCTTCATTGGCTCTGTATATTTCTATAAATGACTAAATGGCTCTGTTGTAGAAATTTCCAGCCAGAGACTTGGTTCCTATATAACGAGAAGATTTTATTTTTACTCGGACTGAGAAGCTACAGAAAATCATCTCTGCATGTGATCTCCCCTTTACTGCTCAAGCAGAGCACACGCACATCAGCAAGTGTGCAGAGCACACGCACATCAGCAAGTGTCAAGGCAGCAAGTGCATACAAACAACTTCTCAGGGCCTTCAGGAAGAGTCAGACTGCGGTGTCATTCAGAGATACCATTGTCTAAGACTTGCACTAAAACATTCTATGCACTTGGGCATATTTAAACAAAGTAGTATGGTACCTATGTCAGAATCCATCCCTGCCTTGTCCTGTTCACATGTCACTGGCCATCCTATTCTCTCCTCTGTCTTGTACCCCTTAGCCCATAGTGTGTTTGCCTGCTCATCGGGCCACCATGTGGCTTAACGGGCCAAGTGGTTGGCCACCGTGCCTGACTCCCCTTTTGATTGTGGGTTTTGAGGATATCAGTGGGTCTGTGTTTTCATGATTGTCCCCCAGGCCACCATGCAGCTCAGCCCTTGATTCCAACTACAGTAGCAATCAGGTGGTTCTCGGTCTACTAGGACTGTATAACAGGATTCTTCACCCATTCTATCTTTACTCCTTCAGCCGCATACATGAGTCAGACCTATAGGTTATTCAAATTCCGTCCTGCCAAATTTACTGGACAGGAAGTGGACACTGCAAATGAATGTGTGAATACGCCAATACCTACATCTTTACAAGTTACATTAAGGGGTTTGGTACAGTAAATGGCTGTGAGGTGGGATTTCTTCTTGATGTCTGTTTGTAGCCCGTCCACCAGCAGCTGCTGCTGTATTTATCACACCAAGCAGGGAAAGTATATTGCTAAATTTTCCTTAGTTCAATTACGCTTGATTAAGCTAATTAAGCCGGCTATGTTATTTACATTCAGAAGGATGCCGCCATATTGGGTTATACACAGATGCCACGATAGCTCACACTCACATTCCCTCTTCATTATTTTTCTAAACACACTCTATCCTGCCTTGTCACCTGCAACAAGATCTCACTCCCTGTAGCAATAAAAGTCTTTCTTATGATTGAGCAGATTTCTGCTTCTCTCCTAACCATGGGCATCCAAAGTAAGATGAAGCAAAATGTTAGGAAATTTGATAACACATGGTTACTCTTTTGGTAACAGTGACTTTGGTTTTATTTTGATAGATGTAAACTACATAATATGGTCTTAACCTTGTTTTCTGTCCTAAAAGCAAACTTTTATGTTACAGGAGAAAAGTGCACAGCTGCTTGGATCAACCCCAGCTAATCAGCGCATATGGGAATCTTTTCAAAATACCATGTGAGTCTTATGCAATTTACCCAATTAATATAAGCTCTTTAGATGACGCTTAAATAATCAATTCCCATCAACTTAGTGTCAAAACACAAACTCAGTGGCAAAAAAGTGAAGGGCAACAGACTAAGTTGTGAAAATGAAATCTGCATGTGATGAAAGGGCATGTGACTGTATCGCGATGATTATAATCATCAGATCAAACGGACCACGGAGTTGGCGGTATGGTCACACTGCTGGTCCCATGTCAGTAGGGTATAGCACACCCCTGGGCCCGGATACTACTAGGATGTCACTGGTGTACCACTGTGCCGTCAGAGTGTGGTGTGTCACTCCACAGCATTGGCAGGATTGCTCCTCTCCCTGCAGCGCCACCATACGCACATGACGGTCATCTGTGGTACTGCAGAACTGAGATGTATCGCTGAACATGGTAGGACGCCAGTCGTCATCAGTCCATCAGTCCATGCCTCCCAGTGACTACACCACTCCAAACGCAACCGTTTCTGTGCTATTGTGAACGGCAGCCTATGCATGGGACGGTGAACCCGTAGTCCAGCTGATGCCAGTCATCGCGACACGATGATATAGGGTGTTGTAGAGAGTCCAGTAGCTGTGTCCATATATCAGGCGCAGGTGTCATGGGGATCTGTGATGCTTGGAGCACAATCCGACGATCCTTCCTTGGCGTGGTCTGTCTTGGATGACCAGAAACTTCACGACGTGTGTGGATGCCTCACGTGCCCATTGGTTTCAATATCAGGCCACTGTGATATCCGCATGGCCCACATGCAATTGCAGCACATGACCACCTGGCTTCATGTAAACCCGCAATGCAACCCTATCAAACTCCGTCAAGTGCCGTTAACACTGTCTAATGTGACTACGAGGCATCCTGTGTCTGGTGATTAAACATGCCAACTCCTTGCAATTTGAATCATTTACATATCCATCACTGGTCTGCACATGTACCAGATTACATCTTTAATCGGATAGTTACTTCTGGGTTCTCAACTTTTTTTTTCATAATACCCCTTAAGTGTATATGCCCTTCACTGATGAGAAATTCATCAACATCTAAGTCCTACATTCATGTACAATGCATATTAAATGAATATTTTGTCACTATTAGTTTTGATGTATCATTCTTTGAATGCACTCAATTGAATCATGGACAGTGGTTCCACATGGAAAAAAATGAATATTCCGAAAAGGAAAAATCCTTCTTCGGTTGATACATTCACTTTGTGTTCTGAGAATTTTTCCCTTGAGTGCCTTGTACAGTATGTCTAGTGTGTTTTTGGTGTGAATGTGGCCATAATCATACAAGGAAAAAACCACTGACTTGTAGTGAACATGTAAAACCGCAACATGCAGTGTCATACGTAACTGAAATAAGAAATGCTGGATTGCCTGAGTTGCATGCGTGCATGTTTTTTAATATGGGCAACATGGTTCCCTGAGATGCCTCAGTGTTGCTCACCGCCATCTCTAACACACAACCTCACAAACCATCTTAAAACTACTGAAAGAAATAATTGGCTACACTGCAGCTCCACTGTTTTGTTTGGCACCCCTGCATGTCCTGCATTGTGTGGGGAAAAAAGCTGAAGGCTGAGGAATGTTACATAACACAGCTAGAATGTAAAAACTCTCTCTGGTGTAATTCACTGCGTAAAACCAATGGTCCTAAGTGTGGTGTCTTCTTCATAACACTCCCTGATGTTTGTGTCCGTGACCATGAGATAGGGTGGCTGCTTTTCTTCCTTGCTTTCCTTGTATTCCTACGTTTCCTCCCCAGCCTTGGTTGGTAGGTCAGGCAGCATCACCTTGTTTTAATAGACCCAGGTGCAATTTATCTTGAAATTAGACTCAAGTGCAGAAAATGTTCTATCAGAAGTCTTTGACAATCTCTGAATTACACAGAAATCTGACTTCTTCTGAAGCTGTGAAATTGTTCATCTGTATTTGCTGCATTGGTACTTGTTGATGTGCGTGTGCCCTGCTTAAGGAGTAAAGGGGAGATGACATGCAGAGCTAGTTTTCTGTAGTTTATTTTCTTTGTCTGAATAATAATATTCTCTTCATATAGGAACCCAGTCTCTGGCTGGAAATTTCTACAATAGAGCCATTTAGTTATTTCTAGAAAAATATTTAGAGCCAATGACCTGATGTCATAGTAACACAGGTCACTGTCCGTGGTGCTGAATTCTCTACTTGATGGGCTGGTGCTGAATGAATAGGCCAGGTGTCTGTGTGCTTCCACTGACTGGCACCCAGACATATAATGACTTTTAACAATGAAGGGGGAAAAGTCCAGACAGGAAATTAGTCAACAGTAATTAGTAATCAAATATAGTTCTCATTTATCATTATGTAAATTTCAAAAACCTTTTCTGACTATTAATCTGCACGTTGCAATAATTTAATATTAACTAACTTGCTGTAACGTAAAGTGAAAAACAAGTTTTAAAACTAGCTGTGAAATTTTTGATGCTGTTGACCTGAATGTTGTTGCCAGAGCCTTAGGATACGTCTCTACACATAAGTGAGGGGATGGATGCACTATTCTATGGAGGCTTCTGAAGAGAATTATTATCCCAAATTTAAATTGAGAGAGATGATTAATTCCTTTTTAATGCAGTCTGCCTTAAGAGCCCCTGTTCTGCCGTTGATCTTTTGCATGGATGCTATCATGTATTAGTTTACTCTATGAAATTTAGTTTGAATTTTGATCACATGTCAAACTAAAGCATTTTGGACTGGTTTCCTGAGTTCTTTTTAACGGTTAAGTTACATTTTTATTTCAGCATAATTACAAGTTCCCGCAGGGAAGAAATAAGTCAGTTACTTAATAAATGACTATAAAGTAGTTGCTGCAGTATATATTCCATAAATTTACTGAACTGGAGTTTTATGCATCCTTACAAAGTAATAACTGTATGTGTTCTTTAAGTATGAAAGAGTTTAGGACATTGTCACCTGCAGTGGACAGCCACGTGTCCCCATAATTATAACTTTAGATTATATTTCTGCATGACTGAGTATTCACTGAGTACCTGGTAGTGTTGGATGATATTTACGTCTCATATTTACCATTTATGTCAGTCTTCAAAGTGTGTGGATTATTAAGGTTGGTCTTGGTTGTTTTCTTCCCTGGAGAAACAGAAGTTTAATGCCATGATGCCACAGCAGCTCGCCGTTCCTGTCAGTACGGTGGAGGTAAGAGTTTGAAACATTCATCAGCCTGTCAGCTACGCATCTCGCCTGGACATGGGACTCAGCTTTTATTCTTCCATAATACCGCTTAAGTACCTCACTCTACTCAATCTCAGTACTGTTTAAGGGTAAATAACTTTTGTCACTGACTGCCAGAGATTATGGCAATTAAATGGAAAATATGAAGCAGACATATGAAATACAGTGGGCTGTTTGCAGTAAGTTGGGCTTAGGGTTAGTAATGGGGCTTTTTCCACTGACTTCTGCTTCTGTGCCCTTTCTTCACACTGCTGTTCAACTGTCCTCTTTATAGGAGGGAGGAGCAGCGCAAATGCAGCCGACAGATATAAAGCCATGTGCTGGCAGCAGACGCTTCGCACCCCTTAATAGCATATCTGTTGCTGGTAAGACTGTCTGTGCTGCCGGTCATCTCAGTAACCAGGTGAAACTCCCCAGGCAAGATCAGGACAATGTTGTGTTGAGTTTCAGTGAGTTTCCTGTGTGTAAAGCCAGTTTTGGGGTCAATGTGGAGCCTGGTCCAGTCATGAGCTGGGGAGACGTGACCAAGGCTGCACTGTTACTCTTGTGTGTCTTTTCATTCAAAACTCTTTTTTTTTTTATTTCCCCATAGTGTCCATCATCTTGAGCAGCACCGGCTGTCATTTAGCACAAAAGATGCCTGTTCAGTTTTCCATCTGAACAAGGGCCCTCTGGACCCAGGTGTGCACTACATGAGCACTTTGTTCCTGACTCCTTATCAGCGTTTACATTTACACTCTCAGCCAGTCTTTAATCTGCAAAGTTACGCTTGGTGAGATTTATACAGACACGAGTAAAGAGGATTTTTTCACTTTTCCCAAATTCCCTCTAAGTCTGTATTTTCACCTCTTGAATGCTGGGATTTGTAGGCCCAGCTCTTCACCATGTATAACAACATCACCCTCAACGCTAGAGAAACCAAGGAGCTGATCCTGGACTTTCGCAAACGGATGACTCCCCAAAGTCCTATCTACATCGCAGAGGATGCTGTAGAGGCTTCAACAGCTTCCAGTTCCTCGGGCACACAGCTTCTGGCGGTCAAAGGCATCGTCTTCAGGTGCTGCCTCAGAAAAGCAAGCAGCACCTTGAGAGACTCTAGCCACCCAGCACTGTCACTTTTCACCTTCCATCCATCCATCTGCACAAGCATTTCCAGATTTAGAGACAAGTTTCCTCCCCATTGCTGTTAACCAGCCAGTGACGCTGACATTTCCTCACACTGCCACTGTTACCTCATTCTGTACTGTTACTGTGTCTGTCTATGCTGGTGCCATTACTTTAATTTTATTTATATAGTATTATCACTGGTTATACTGTTGAGGTGCAACTACAGACAATTTTTCTTTGAATTAATCTAGCGACTATTTTCCCAAGCTGTTGATTCATCAAAACTATTATTTTTCCTCCAGAAAATCAGATTGACCGTTTAAGTTAATATTATTTTAAGAACAACACAAACTACGTCATTGCGGGGTTTTAGATAATGGACACTATACAGATATTTTTTTCGCCCACCATTCAATAAGCAGATAAGTAACTTGTCTAAAATATTTAGATTTGTATTGTGATCCCCAAAAGTTAGTAATCTGTATAAAATCAGTGTATCTTTGTTTTTTAAATTTGATTCTGTAAATCAATGTACACTGAACAAAAATATAAACGCAACACTTTTGTTTTTGCTCCCATTTTTCATGAGATGGACTTAAAGATCTACAATTCATTCCAGATACACAATATTACCATTTCTCTCAAACATTTCTCACAAATCAGTCTAAATGTGTGATAGTGAGCACTTCTGCTTTGCTGAGATAATCCATCCCACCTCACAGGTGTGCCACATCAAGATGCTGATCTGACATCATGGGTAGTGCACAGGTGTACCTTATACTGCCCACAATAAAAGGCCACCCTGGAATGTGCAGTTTTGTCTCACAGCAAAATGCCACAGATGCCACAAGCATTGAGGGAGCGTGCAATTGGCATGCTGACAGCAGGAATGTCAACCAGATCTGTTGCTCGTGCATTGAATGTTCATTTCTCAACCATAAGCCGTCTCCAAAGGCGTTTCAGAGAATATGGCAGTACATCCAACCGGCCTCACAACCGCAGACCACGTGTAACCACACCAGCCCAGGACCTCCACATCCAGCAGGTTCACCTCCAAGATCGTCTGAGACCAGCCACTCAGACAGATAATGCACGGCCCCATGTTGCAAGGATCTGTACACAGTTCTTGGAAGCTGAAAATGTCCCAGTTCTTGCATGGCCAGCATACTCACCGGACATGTCACCCGTTGAGCATGTTTGGGATGTGCTTGACCGGCGTATACGACAGCGTGTACCAGTTCCCACTAATATCCAACAACTTCGCACAGCCATTGAAGAGGAGTGGACCAACATTCCACAGGCCACAATTGACAATCTGATAAACTCTATGCGAAGAAGATGTGTTGCATTGCATGAGGCAAATGGTGGTCACACCAGATACTGACCGGTTCTGAGTCCCCAGACCCCCAATAAAGCAAAAAACTGCACATTCCAGGGTGGCCTTTTATTGTGGGCAGTATAAGGTACACCTGTGCACTACCCATGATGTCAGATCAGCATCTTGATGTGGCACACCTGTGAGGTGGGATGGATTATCTCAGCAAAGCAGAAGTGCTCACTATCACACATTTAGACTGATTTGTGAGAAATGTTTGAGAGAAATGGTAATATTGTGTATCTGGAATGAATTGTAGGTCTTTAAGTCCATCTCATGAAAAATGGGAGCAGAAACAAGAGTGTTGCGTTTATATTTTTGTTCAGTATAGAATAAGCCCAGATTTTAACCTAAAAATTTTCCTCAAATGTTTATTCAGTGGAGATAAGTACAACCTCTAAAGATAGGCCTACACCCGTTTTGGCATTGTCTCCGGATCCCATGACAAATAATGCCTTCAGTACATCCTCCTCAACCCACACTGAAAGCAGAAGTGCTATGGGCTTTGCAAACGGTTTGCCGACATCACTCCTATACGTCCAATGATGACATTCACACCGTCTCCAGGGTGATGTTCCCTGACTCGCAGGGTCACTTGTGGTAAAGATAAAACCGCTTTTCTTGCGCGATTTGGACTCGCTCCATATATTAAAAGGGAGCTTCGTTGTCATGTTTGACGTAAGTATGAACAGGACCATCAAAAGAAAACAACTGGATGTGCATGTCAGGTATTGGGTGAATTATGAGAATGGCTCTCGAGTGCAGTCCTGGTTCTGGGATCACAGTACATGAGCCACTCCACCGCTGAAGACTTACTGGAGAAGTTTAAGGTAAGCCATTCAATAACATTTAAACTCATTAACGAACCCATGATTTTTAAATATCCATGGTTTATCTTTACATGTGTTTAAATGGGAGAACCATATTTATTGGTAAGCATATTTTAAAGATTTTATTGCTGCTTCATGGCTTTTGCTGCAAAAAAAATAGTTCATTGAGGAAATAGAATGTTTAAGTGTTGTGTAGCAACATGTACAGCTGTTGTACAGGCAAAAACTCTGGCTCAGTCCAAAGGAGGTGGATATAGGAATGGCTGTCATCAAGGTGGGACTTCTGTGAATTCACTGGTATCTTTACATACAAATGTATCAAACAATTGTGAAGTAAAAAATATGTGAATAACATGGAGTTTGAGCTGGTTTGATATGTACAGCTGAGGTAGTGTTAACCTTGGGCTGAGTGTGCAGAAAGATTCTGGAAATTTGACAAACCATCTTTTTGTCAGAGACAGTCAGGAGCCAAAGGCAGTGGAAGTGACCTTGGTGTCCTTCAGATTAAAAAAAATTGCCAGATTGTGCTCTCAAAAATGTGCAAAAAGGCCTTGGATAAATGCCCTCTGAAGTACTCGATTGTACATGAGATGACGTGCTTGGACCCAAACAAAATGCACACCAGCCAGATAACTGTCATGCCCGGCTCGTCCGCTCCTCGTGTGTGCCACGCCCCCTAATTACCCACGTGTGATTTCCTGATCCTGCCCAGTCGTGTCTTGTTTCCTGCTGCCTTGTTCTGTGTATTTAAGTCCTGGTCTCCCCAGTTTGCTTTGTCTGTCATTAATGTCTGATGTTCGTAAGCGTGAGCTGTTTCCCGGTCCCTGTCCTCGTATTAAACTCCCGTTTGCCCCGTATTCCTGCTTCCTGCTTGCCTGCTTGCCCGCACGATCGCCGCTTCACCCGTACCCGATCGTGACAGAATGACAGACCACAAAAGGAAAGGCCCCCGGAGAAGGAGGAGAGGACCGGAGGAGACGATCCGCCTGGGAGCCTGTTCGCTCTCCCGGCTATGGATCACTTCGGAGGAGAATGAGAGGGAAGTACCCGCTCTACCTCCAGCCCGGAAGCTGACCACACACTACCCCGATCCCGTGTGGAAGTACTGGCTCTCCAGTGAGGATGAGGACGAGGAGCCCTTCCTCTACCCTTACCCGGAGCCGATCCTTTCACCGCCTGTTTTTCAGGACATCGCACCACCTCTCGCCGCCGCTGGGCGCCGGAGAAGGAGGAGGAGACCGGCGATTGCCTGTCCCGAGGAGCTCCCTCCGTTAACGCCCACGGACACACAGCTCTCTCCCCCTGCAGTAACCACCCCGGAGGCGCTGCCCGCGCCTCACTTAGGGAAGCCGGTGAACTGCGCCTCCCAGTTCTTTGCCCTCCAGGGGTTGTTCTGGAGGATCTGGGGGGAACTGGTCCCTCCAGTAAGTCCGGAGGTAGCGGGGCTAGCGGAGCGACTCCAGAGGAGCTTTGCAGCATTTACTCCCGCTTCCGACCCCGAGGAGCTGGTGAGTATGGCAGAGGACGTGCGGCAGCTCTTACTGCTCCAGAGGGCTGCAGTCCCCGCTCCCGTGCAGCCGCCATTGCCGGCGGACCCCGCTCCCGTGCAGCCGCCATTGCCGGCGGACCCCGCTCCCGTGCAGCCGCCATTGCCGGCGGACCCCGCTCCCGTGCAGCCGCCATTGCCGGCGGACCCCGCTCCCGTGCAGCCGCCATTGCCGGCGGACCCCGCTCCCGTGCAGCCGCCGCCGCCTGCGCAGCCGCCTTCGCTGCCCCCACTGCAGCCACCTGCAGCTCCAGGGCAGGCGCCCCCACTGCAGCCACCTGCAGCTTCAGGGCAGGCGCCCCCACTGCAGCCACCTGCAGCTCCAGGGCAGGCGCCCCCACTGCAGCCACCTGCAGCTCCAGGGCAGGCGCCCCCACTGCAGCCACCTGCAGCTCCAGGGCAGGCGCCCCCACTGCAGCCAGCTCCTGTTCCTGACCGCGTTCCTGTTCCTGACCGCGTTCCAGTTCCTGACCGCGCTCCAGTTCCTGCAGAGGCGCCCCCTCTGCAGCCGCCTGCTGCAGCTCCCGGGCAGGCGCCCCCTCTACAGCCGCCTGCTGCAGCTCCCGGGCAGGCGCCCCCTCTGCAGCCGCCTGCTGCAGCTCCCGGGCAGGCGCCCCCTCTGCAGCCGCCTGCTGCAGCTCCCGGGCAGGCGCCCCCTCTGCAGCCAGCTCCTGTTCCTGACCGCGCTCCAGTTCCTGACCGCGCTCCAGTTCCTGACCGCGCTCCAGTTCCTGCAGAGGCGCCCCCTCTGCAGCCGCCTGCTGCAGCTCCCGGGCCGGCGCCCCCACTGCAGCCACCTCCAGTTCCTGACCGTGCTGCAGCTCCCGGGCAGGCGCCCCCACTGCAGCCACCTCCAGTTCCTGACCGCGCTCCAGTTCCTGACCGCGCTCCAGTTCCTGACCGCGCTCCAGTTCCTGACCGCGCTCCAGTTCCTGACCGCGCTCCAGTTCCTGCAGAGGCGCCCCCTCTGCAGCCGCCTGCTGCAGCTCCAGGGCAGGCGCCCCCTCTGCAGCCGCCTGCTGCAGCTCCAGGGCAGGCGCCCCCACTGCAGCCGCCTGCTGCAGCTCCAGGGCAGGCGCCCCCTGACCGCGCTCCAAGTCCTGACCGCGCTCCAGCGGCTCCCGGGCCAGCTGACCGCGCTCCAGTCCCTGACCGCGCTCCAGTCCCTGACCGCGCTCCAGAGGCGCCCCCTCCGCCTGCAGCAGCTCCAGCTCCTGTCCCTTCTCCTCCAGTGACTTTGTCTCTCTCACCCCGGCGAATTCGACCCCGACCTGGGGTCTGTGTCCCGTAAAGGGAGGGGACACAGACGCAGGGCTGGGGTCCCGCCCGCCCTGCCCCCTGGCTCACCCTGCCTCGCCTGCGCTGGGGCTCGGTTGGCGCCTGCGGGTCCCTCTCCGGTGCCTCGTCGCCCTGCCTCGCTCCCCTCTCCGGGTCCTGGTCGGTCGCCTGCGGGGCCCCTACCTCCGGCCCTCCCCCGGACATCGCCGCCTGCTGCGGCTCCCCCCTCCTCCGTGCCTTCGCCCTGGCCCCTTCCAGCTCCCTCGTCCCCTTCCCTGGTGCTCCCTCCTGCTCCCTCCCTGGCCCCTCCGCGGGTCCCTCGCCCTGTCTCCTCTGCCCCTTCTCGGTCCCCTCCGGCTCCGGCCTCCCGGCCGCCTGCGGCCCCTCCGGCTGCCGCCCGTCGCCCGCTGGGGCTCCCACGGGCTCCCCTTTGTTCCCCCGCCTTCTCTCCCTTCTCTCCTGCCCTGGTCCCTCCTTTGTTTGCTCCTCCTCCTGTCTTTCCTCCTTTCTCCATTCCTGGTTTCCCGTCGTTCCCTCCCGTCACTCCCGCTCCTTGTGTTCCGCCTGTTCCCTCTGTTTCTCCCTTCCTGATCTGTCTGTCTGCCTTCCCATCCCTTTGTCAGCTCTTGTCGCACGTCTTGTCCCTGGCTTTGTTTTGTGCTTCGGTCCTGTTTCCCGTCGTGCGTTAATTCTGTTCTTGTTTTCCAGGTCCTGTTCTGCCTCGTCCCGTCCGTCGCCCCCTTCCTTGGCGCGCCCGGTGTAGCGCGCCTTTGGGGGGGGGTTCTGTCATGCCCGGCTCGTCCGCTCCTCGTGTGTGCCACGCCCCCTAATTACCCACGTGTGATTTCCTGATCCTGCCCAGTCGTGTCTTGTTTCCTGCTGCCTTGTTCTGTGTATTTAAGTCCTGGTCTCCCCAGTTTGCTTTGTCTGTCATTAATGTCTGATGTTCGTAAGCGTGAGCTGTTTCCCGGTCCCTGTCCTCGTATTAAACTCCCGTTTGCCCCGTATTCCTGCTTCCTGCTTGCCTGCTTGCCCGCACGATCGCCGCTTCACCCGTACCCGATCGTGACAATAACTGCCAGCAGAAAAGGAGAAATCTCATGCAGAAGTTTGCGCAGGAGAATCGGTTGGCACGCAGGATATCTGCTGGTAAATCATAGGATAAGAATAGGATAGTTCAGAATATTATTTTTAAATTATGCTTTTCTTTTTTCACATCTAACTGAATCAGGGACGGATTACAAACCGGGTTAGCGGGGCCGCTGCCCAGGGGCCCTTGGGGTGCAGGGGGCCCGTGGGCCCCAAGCCCAAAACAATTTGCAACGCTTATCAGCAATGTATTTTCGTTTGTCTATTTTAGAGGGCCTACATTCTTTGATCCTCTGCCTACAAGGTCCCCTGACCCTATAGGGAGGGTGTTTGGCTGCCAAGGGCCCTTGACTTGTGGTGGTTGTGGTGGTGGTGCAGGTGGTGGTGGTGGGGGGGGGCCTCGCGAACGTTTTACCCAGGGGCCCACACAACCCATAATCCGTCCCTGAACTGAATAGTGTTAACACGTAGATTTTAGCAGTATTTAGAAGACCGACTCTTGGTGTTTGAAAAGAAGCATCAGCCCAGTTATATTTTCTTTGATGAGCCTAGAGATATCTCAAGATTAAATTAAAATGATTGCACATTTATGGTATCATAGGAAAATTGGGTTATAAATCACTTTCCTATTCTACATGTGATTCTGTGTATTGACATTGTTGATCTGCATCTAATCTACTGTAATTAATGTAATTACAGGTGATGCAATATCCCAGCAGTCTGATAATCACCTGCACAATGAGGCAAAAGGCTTGGATTTTATATCCTTCATTCCTTCAGCACCATCCAAAGTTGATGTCTTTTTACATCAAAAAGTTAGTGGGCCTTATCCTGACCTCTGGATGTTCTGCAAGAACTTGCTGCTGCTGTCCTATGGGCAAGCCGAAGTGGAACGAATAGAGGTGGAGACCTGCAACTTATCAGAGGAAACAGTTGTTGCACAGAGGCTTATATGCGACCATGTCAGAGTGTGTGGGGGAGCAACCAAAGCGCCTCTGACCAAAGGTGAAAGATGAGCGAAAAGCAAAAAAGAAAACTTGAGGAACTCAAGAGGAAGAGAGTCTCACTGGAAAGTGTATGTGAGAGTTTACAAAAGGATGCTGAGCACATGGCAGAGGAAGCAGAGAGTGCTGCTGGAACCAAAAGGGCAACATTACTTACCAAGTCCAATACTCTGAGCCGACGAGCGAAGGAGGAGAAAGAGCAGTTGGTGGTCTTAAATGCAGATACTGAAGAATAGGCTACTGAACTGTGACTCCTAACACATCAAGAGTGAATCGGTGGAAACAAAAATATTTAGGTTCTTTGCATTTTTGGAGTATTTTACTTTCTGTGCCTGTTTGTACATTGTTCACAGCCATAATACTTTATAATTACAAGGTAGTTTTATGTTAGAGCTCTTGCTCCAATAAATATGTGCCTTGTAATTAACTAAATTCTAGGCTATTCAGTTTTTTTTGCCCTCGTGATGGTCGTGGGTTGTGAAAAAAGCCTTCTTCTTAGGGGTACCGCTGGGGCCAGCCGGGCGTATGTCGTGGCTTCAGTGAGTACTTATGTTTGTCATGCTGCCTGTGTACTTTATAGCGGCACAACATATTTCTGCAAATTGCATGCGTCAAATTGTCTGTCTCTCTTAAAAAATATGAAGTGTCACCAAAATTTTAAACGGGGAATCAATCTCAATGAAAAATATTCGTCAAGTAACGTTCCTAAAATAATATAGACATACTAATAATTATATATTAATAAATCGGATGAACGATGCATCCCAAATTGTATCCGCTGCGCACTTCTTAATCAGGGCAATCGCATCGTGGAGGTTTCTGCAGACGCCCAAAAAGACTTACTTAAGAAAACTGTTGCATGATAATTTGTACCATTTTCAAGGGTGGGGGGCGTGCAGTAGATGCCCCCTTTATTTTTGTGCTTCTGCCGTTCAAACCGAGCAGCACTGAGTTTGTCATGGCACCTGACGCCAAATCTACTGCTTAGCTGCTACAGACAGAACTATCTTCAAATCACCACTAGGGGGTGTCAATGCTGCAGCTTCGTTCTATGGTTGATCTTTTTCAAAGACAGTTTTTTTTCTCTCTCTCCACATAATCAACTTAACTGATTAGCGTGCTTTCATAGTAATGGTTTTTAATCCGTGTTAATCTTCTGAACAATGACTAGTAAAGGTTCTATGAGGTTGTCCTACTTACTATGGATTTTAAGTTTTTTATCAAGGTGTTAAAACGTACCACAGTTGCCAGTCCTGTGTTTTATGTCTAGCAATTTGTACAGTTTCTTCAGTATAAACACATGCCATGATCTGTGAGAATCTCCTCCAGAACTCTGCATTTCCTCAAGATCTTTTTGTAATATTGCATCATGGCACTGCTCAGAACAACACAGATGGTGCATAACAACACAAGGGAGTACAAGACAACATGGTGCAGAAACAGTGCGATACAAAGCAGGACAAAACTGGATGATACGTGGTCAGTGGTGGATAAAGTGCAGTAACAGCTGTACAGTGCAGCTGCCGTGGAAATGACTGTTACAGGGGATGCAAAAGCTGCAGGTTTGAATTGTTTGGCGAATGAAGCTGTTCATGAATCTGCTAGTCAGTGTTTGTGGATGGTGGTCAGAGTCCTGGATTATAGACTGAACCTTGTTACTGTGGCAGTTAAAGTACAGCTGGTCAATGGAGGGCAGTTCAGTGCGAATGATGTTCTTAACAGACTTCGCAATGTACTGCCTTCCTGTCATGTGGCTCCACCATACCATAGTACTACTGTAAGAACTAGGGATGTAACGATACATTCAACTCACCATTTGATACGATTCACGATTCTGAGTTCAATTTTCTCATTTTTTGCAGAATGAGCTGCAGACAAATATATTCAAAAATATTCTTATATTTATCTTTCTGAACTGTTGACACTGTTGTGAACAGTGCAACTGAATTTGAATAAAATACTGTTGAAAAAAATCCCAAATCAAAATAAGTAAATAAAAAAAAATAAATCAAATAAATAAGCTAAGGTTTGCATGTGCAGCTTTTTAGCGTGCTTTGCCCTTTTAATAATCTTCACTCAGCTCACGGTGGTGCCAGTGGACCTGTTTGTGTATGTTATCAGTCTATTACAATGTTTGCATGCAGTTTATGTCTTGTCTGTGCTTTTCTCGCTGTTTCCTCCTCGTTTGTGATTACCGGAAAGCTAATATGCTGCCACACCGCCAATTGAAGATCGGGCAGTGCGTCCATCCATCCATTTTCTGAAACCACTTAATCCCAACTGGGATCGCGGGGGAGACCGGAGCCTATCCCGGGAACAAGGGGCGCAGACAGGAACCAAGCCCAGGCAGTCACCTACACACCGCAGGTCGCACACACTCACACAACTACAGGGCCAATTTAGACTCACCAGTCAACCTATCCTGCATGCTTTTGGACCGTGGGAGGAACCTGGAGTCCCCGGCGAAAACGGGGAGAGCATGCGAACTCCACACAGAAAGGGCCCTGGACCGAAGCCAGCACTAACCACTGTGCCGTCCTCAGTTTCAAATTCATTCATCATCTCGCGTTCGCTCAAAACCAAAAACTGACGTACGATGTCGACGTGATACGCAGTGACATCTGACGTCAAACTCACATTGTGAAATCAAATGTAATATTACACCAGTTTTTCTGTTAAAGTACTGTGAAGTACTCCTACAATAGTGATTCATTTTCCACATCAGCCGGTTTAAATCTTCATGCATTTGCACCGATTTTTAACTGATTTGTGATTCATCATTACATGCCAGGGCCAGCAGCTCTGCATGGCTCGACCCTCATAAACATTCTCCACACATGCTGTTCAGGCAGTGGCCACAGAAATTCCCCCAGTGAACTTTATGCTTTCTGTCGGAGAGTATGCTGTGTTCTGGCCTTAAACCCTGCATACTACTTTGCAGACTTTGATCCTCTTAACAACAATTGGCATTTCTGGTGGCTGAATATCCATCCATCCGTCATCCAACTGCATGCTTAAAAGCTGTGAATAATAGTAATAATTCTTAAAATTGCAACTATCTAGAATTTCAGCCTAGTTACTCAGCTAAATTACTATTTAAACCTAGAATAATTTCTATAAGGGGCGGCATGGTGGTGCAGTGGTTAGCACTGTCGCCTCACACCTCTGGGACCCGGGTTCGTGTCTCCGCCTGGGTCACATGTGTGTGGAGTTTGCATGTTCTCCCCATGTCGTTGTGGGGTTTCCTCTGGGTACTCCGGTTTCCCCCCACAGTCCAAAAACATGCTGGGGCTAATTGGAGTTGCTGAATTGCCCGTAGGTGTGTGTGTGTGAGTGGATGGTGTGTGAGTGTGCCCTGCGATGGGCTGGCCCCCCATCCTGGGTTGTTCCCTGCCTCGTGCCCATTGATTCTGGGATAGGCTCCGGACCCCCCGCGACCCAATAGGATAAGCGGTTTGGAAAATGGATGGATGGATAATTTCTATATGTGTGATAGAATCAAAAAATATTTTGTTTTACATATAAATCTTCACAAGGTGTATTACACATGGTATTCCCCAGACACCGCCACCCCAACAGATGCTTTGTTTGTTAAGACAATAGCTCAGAAAGTGGTTGATCGATCTTTTGCAGCTTTTACCAAGGTTTGTACAAGCCAAAATTAAATTTTGAAACGGATCCCTGCCACACCCTGCCCTCCTGAACCTCCCGTTTCCTCCCTAGTGTGGTATAACGTGCCATGCCTGTTCCGCGTTTGTTTTACCTCTCCTTCCTGCCCTTGTGTTACTCATTTCAGGTGCCTCTAGTTTGCTCCCTGCTTAGCCTTGTATAAATGTGCTTCTCAGTCCTGCCTTTAATGTTGCTGCTGCTGTTTGCCTGTGTGTTCTTCCCTGCTTATGATTCCCCCGTGATCCAGTTGTGATCCAGTTGTCTTCATATCATGTATTCAACTCTACTGCCTCAGTCCAGTATTATCTCTGACCATCATCTTATTGCGTTCAATATTTCCCTTGCTCAAAATATTAGCCCCCCGACTCGCCAAACGTACAATCACGTCAAATACAGCAAGTAACTTTATCGATAACCTCCCTGAGCTATCGTTTTCAACCAAACTAATGTCGAATTCTGCTGAACTTGATAGCATTACGGATTATTTAGCATCTATGCTTAATTCCACTAGAGAAAATTGCTCAGTTAAAAATAAAAAAGGTTGTACGAGGTTTACTTTGGGCCTCCGCCGATGCCACCCATTGTCTTACCATGTGAGCGTCTCAGGGACTATGCCCGGTGCCTAGGAACATAGTGTGTACGCCCCTCAGAGGGTAGACCGGTACCTGTCATCAGCGTGTGCGAACTCCAGAGGTGTAGTTTTGGTATCCACCTAACTTAACTTGGGCAGTCAAGTTTGGGACCCGGATAAATAAATGGGATTTAACCCAGAGGCTGCAAGATAGTATTTACCACCATAGTCCTAATAAGGATAGAAGTCCAATCTGGAAAGTTTATGAAGAAGTTAGCAAATCAGACAGTCATAAAGTAATCGAAACAACATTTATTAAAAATACTACAATATACAATTATTGACATGTGGACACATACTTGTAAATACATTTGGACAAATACAATATTAAACAATCACATTCCTCAGCTGAGAGTGAACAAAGTTCTGTGGAAAGTATCTGACTACAGATAGACTTTCACCCAGTTCTCTGCGGGAGCTCTGATTACAGAGTGACTCCCCGACTACTTCTGAAGCCCTTCCTTAAGTATCCAGACCAGGTGATGGCATGTTTCTGAAGACTGACTAATTTCGGTCAATGGTTAATTTTAGGGGCATTGCTGACCTTGGTTCTCAAGTCCCCAGCCAATCAGATCACTTTAGGGGGTGGTTGTAATTCCCTTGTTCTACCATGAGAGAATCTCTCTCAGTTTGGTGGGTTGAGCCGAAGTTTCTGTATTTCTCTTAGGAAAAGCTATACTGCCTTAAATCTGAGAGTATAATACTCCTCGTCTCATGCCTATTCAAACGAGACCAAACATGCGTGTATTTGTCCCTAACATCTATGTGTGCTGAGTTATCCTGTTTATAGTGGAAAAGGTGTCTGTGTCTGGAGGCTGACAGCTGTTGTTGCTGTGGATTGATTGTGGAACTCTGGTCACTCCGGGGGTGAAAGGTCTTGCTTTTTCTGTGCTGCTCCAGTTATTCCTATCCAGTCTCTCAGGAGCCGGCAGGCATTTGCCTTCCTTAAAAGGGGTGGTTTGACGAGTTGAGTCCAGTCTTGCCTGGGCCAGCGGAGCTCTGAAATAGACTGATGCAGGCTGATCAGAGTTGGGGCCTGCAGGACCTATAAGTTTTATGTCCTTACAGAATGTAAGTGGCATCATACTAAACTAGTGGTGTTCGAACTAGCATGGAAAGAGGCTATGGGTAGCTACAAAAAGGCTCTTAGTGCCGCCAAATCATCTAGTATCTATCAGAACTAATTGAAATAAACAAAAATAATCCTAGATTCCTATTTACTATGGTGTCCAAGCTGACTAATAACCAGACCACTGGTTATTTTCCAGTGACGACTTTATGAAACTTTTTGACCAAAAATATGCTCAATTAAACAGAACATTTTGAATATTGAATATTGGTTAACCAGTCAGAACTGATGTACTTAATTTTATCTTCAAATTCATCTACTTGTATGCTAGACCCTGTTCCATCAAAATTATTCAGCGATGCTCCCAGCATTGATTGAACCGCTACTAGCAATAGTTAAACTAAAACATATAATCATATTACCCCAATTTTATCTTCACTGCACTGGCTGCCAGTTAGATTTCGTGTTGACTACAAAACACTGCTCTTAACCTATAAAGCTGTAAATGGTCTTGCACCGCAGTATGTGAGTGACCTCATTTGCGTTCCGAATCATACACTTAGATGACGAGATGGAGGTATTCTATCCGTACCCAGAATAAAGAACATTACCTTTGGGGGAAGAGCATTTGCTCATAAAGCACCACAGCTATGGAATAAACTTCCTATTAGTGTTCGGAACTCAGACACAATCTCTGCTTTTAAGTCAAGGCTTAAGATGTACCTCTTTCGCCAGTCTTTTGGATAGTTAAATCTTCTTTTCTAAGGTGAATGGGAAATCTGGAGGTTCATAGTTATTTGAGATTGAAGGGGAAAGGGGGGATTGGTGCTGTCGTCCTGCCACTCTCGCCGATCACTTAAGCTGTGGATGGGAGGTGGCTTGACGCCAAAACCTCTGTAAACCCTCATGCCTGTGCTTCCTTCCAGGTCACTCTTTTAGGCAGGCTGTCATAGTTGCTTTAGTCCTGCCGGTTAGGTGTAGGGCAATAACTCTTCTCCATCTTCTCTTTTTCGAGCTGATACCGAGCCGACTACACCGTGTGAACCCGCACCTGGACTCCTGGATATAACTACATGAAACCAACTGGGACTTTATAACTATATGAACTCTAATGAATGTCAATGTAAATGCAGTTTCATGCTCCTTGGTCGCCCAGAGGAGGATGGGGTCCCCTTCTGAGTCTAGGTTCCACTCAAGGTTTCTTCCTGCTAGAGGGAGTTTCCTTGCCACTGTCGCCTCAGGCTTGCTTGGTGGGGTTCTGGCCGGTTAAATGTAAAGTGCTTTGTGACAATGCATGTCGTTAAAAGCGCTATATAAATAAAATTGAATTGAATTGAAGTGCTTCCTCAGATTCATTTTTAAATGTTCTCCAGCTAATTTCCACTATGGCCACGAGTTCTAGTATTTTAAATTAATATTGAAATGGTCATTTGGCTGAACAGCATCCCGACCTGTTAGAATCTTATATACCTGGATCATGTCCCCCCATAGTCTCCTTTGCTTGAGGCTATACAGATTCAGCTCAGCGAACCTCTCCTCATAAGACATTCCTCTAAGTGCAGGAATCATTCTAGTCATCCTACGTTGCACCTTTTCCAAGGCAGCAATGTCCTTCTGAAGGTATGGTGACCAAACCTGCACACAGTATTCTAGGTGGGATCTTACCAAGGAATTATATAATCGTAGCATCACTTCTCTTGACTTACATCTCTAGGTGTGTGGAGTTTAATCCAACATCCTTTTGCCTTTTTTTAATGCTTCCCCACACTGGCAAGAGTGGGACATGGAAGTATCAACATACACACCGAGATCTTTCTCGTAATCAGCTACCTTTATTTCAGTGGAACCCATAAAATATCTGTACTTTACTATATTTACTATATTTCTGCTCCCTGCATGGATTACCTTATATTTATCTATGTTAAATTTCATCTGCCACGTATGAGCCCAGTCGCTAATTAAATCCAGATCCTGTTGTAGCCTCTCTGGACATGAGACATGATCTAACATCAATCAGAAGATACCACACCAGCAGATAATGATTTCTGGAATAGTAAAGTTAAAGGTTGGCTAATAATACCCCTCATCTCTTTTAAAACTATAGATAAGATGCCATCAGGGCCTTGCGATTTATTTATTTTGAGCTTAGCTAGGCTTTGTACCACATCAGCCTCAGTTATACATATATTGGTCATAGACATCGTTGTATTTGTACTAAATGGTGGTAAGCTATTCTACTGTGAACAGCCATTGTAAAATAATCATTAAACTCATTTATATCAATTTCATTTTCAATTATAAGGCCCTTACTATCCTGCAAATGAGTGATTTTCAGCTTTTAGAGCTCTTTCGGAGTTAAAATATTGGAAGAAACTTTTAACGTCATCCTTATAACTGTTATTAACTAAACCTGTAGACGTAGATACTCCTGCTTTATTTTGAAATCATTAGTTAATTTCCATTTGTGGAAGAAAGCCCTTTTGCTCCTGACTTTATTCTTAATTTTCGTAGTAAACCACCTGTGACATCGCGTGCTGGACGAACAGGCAGGAAGCGAGGAATCAAGGATCCGGGAAACGGAGAGTCGGGAATGAGGGTTTATTGATGAAAACAGGTACCAACAGCGAGAGATTTCAATGACAGGACTGGGGAAACAGACTTGAATGTGGACTAAATACACAGGACTACTCAAACTGACAGAAAACAGCTGGTTACAATCGGGGCAGCACACATGGTTAATGAGGGGGCGTGGCACACACGAGGATCGTACAAGCAGGTCATGACACCAGCTTGGTTGCAGTTTCCTAGATTTAGTTTTTCTGGAAACGGGTATGAAGTTCTTTTGCACTTGCAACAATGTGCTTTTAAAAAATTCCCATGCCTCTTCCACAGTATTGCTATTTAACTCCATCCGATTTACAGTTTCTAGTTTCAGTCTCATACCATTGAATTACCCTTCCTAACATTGTATACTTTTGTTTTGGACTTGGTTGAAGACTCAGGCAGCAGGAGTTGCCCCAACGTTGGTATGTCCTTATCCATAAGGGGGAGTAAACGTTCTGGTTTCCCGACCTTATAGATGAAGGAGTTGGGGGATGTTGCCAGTGACCTGCCGGATTCCAGGCAGAACAGGCCTCGCTATGCCACAGCCCTTCAGAGACTGGGCCTTCCGTGCAGAACCTCTGCATCCAAATTAGACCAGTTGTTTAACAAAACCCTAAAATGGGGTTATTTTTCACATGGAACGGGACTTTGATTCAACAACCCATTACTTAGTTGCGGCAAGTACCCAATATCAAGTATAGCTGCAAAGAATCTGCCAGAGATTTTCAGAGAAGTTCCCCAGATGCATGGACTGGACTAAGGTGCGTCAGATTAAACAGGAGCCTGGTAAATTCTGTGAGCCCCACGCCAAGTGACTGATGGAAACATACTCCAGCTACAGTGAGATGGACCCTCCAGCGGACCGAGAGTGGGATTCCCTCTGGGAGCGACAACTCGTGCAGTTGCTGGTGGATGAGCTGCAAACAGACATCAAGAAGGACTTCCAACCTCACAATCATTTACCAAACCACTTCAGGTAACTTGTAAAGATGTAGGTATTGGAGTATTCACACATTCATTTGCAGTGTCCACCTCCTGTCCGGTAAATTTGGCAGGACAAAATTTGAATAACCTATAGGCCAGACTCATGAATGCGGCTGAACGAGTAAAGGTAGAACAGGTGGCCAATCCTGTTATACAGTCCTAGTAGATTGAGAACCACCTGATTGCAACTGTAGTTGGAATCAAGGGCTGAGCAGCATGGTGGCCTGGGGGACAATTATGAAAACACAGACCCACTGATATCCTTAAAACCCACAATCAAAAGAGGAGTCAGGATGGCCAGTGACATGTGCTGGCTAAATGGGGACAACAAAGAGAGAACAGAACAAGGCAGGGAGGGATTCTGACACAGGTGCCATGCTACTTTGTTTAAATATGCTGTAATGTTTTAGTGCAAGCCTTAGACAATGGAATCTCTGAATGACGCCGCAGTCTGGCTCTTTCTGAAGGTCCTATACTGTAACCGTCCTGAGAAGTTGTTTGCATGCACTTGCTGCCTTGACACTTGTTGATGTGCGTGTGCCCTGCTCGAGCAGTAAAGGGGAGATCACATGCAGAGCTGATTTTCTGTAGTTCCTTAGAATAAAAATAGAATATTCTCTTCAAATAGGAACACATGCTGCGTTTGATTATTTCACTCCAACTCGGACAAAAACGTCACGAAAAACATCACTTCCCATTAGAAACGCCTCTTTTATGACGTTAATGTCTGACAGAATCTTCTTGTCCGAGTTGCCCCTGTGACGTAATTTCAACATGGCGGCTTACACACTCAACATTAATTCTATTTTACAAATCCTTAAAAATGTTTATTTTGTTAAATTTATTATTATCCCATCCATCCATTTTCCAAACTGCTTATCCTACTGGGTCACGGGGGGTCCGGAGCCTATCCCGGAAGCAATGGGCACGAGGCTGGGAACAACCCAGGATGGGGGGCCAGCCCATCGCAGGGCACACTCACACACACCATGCACTCTCACATGCATTCCTACGGGCAATTTAGCAAGTCCAATTAGCCTCAGCATGTTTTTGGACTGTGGGGGGGAACCGGAGTACCCGGAAGAAACCCCACGACGACATGGGGAGAACATGCAAACTCCACACACATGTGACCCAGGCGGAGATTTGAACCTGGGTCCCAGAGGTGTGAGGCAACAGTGCTAACCAGTGCACGACCATACCGCCCATTTATTATTATTATTATTCATAATTATTAGTAATTATTAATGTAATTGCACGTGTTCGATTTAGAGAATACCATATTGTGACCGTAAACAGTATCCTAACATGCAATATCAGATTTTTACCAGACTTGTTAGTGTTTTTGGTTTGTTTGTAGTTTGTTTGCCTCTCGAAAAAAGAATATCGCTATGAATGTACTAAAATACTTTATAAAGCTTTTAATGTGGTTTGACTAGTTCCTGTTTCTTGTTTATTTGTCTGAAATAATAATCTTACTCCATAACTGCTAAAATATAAAGCAACAACACAGCAGCGTATTCATGGAGGCAGCCATGTTTGTTCCGAGTTGTGCTAGCTTGAACGGGAGATTGTTGGATGTGATGTCACCCAATTTGGAATTTCCAAGTTCCGAGAGAAAAACGAACGCACCACAAGACTCTGGCTGGAAATTTCTACAATAGAGCCATTTAGTTATTTCTAGAAAAATATTTAGAGCCAATGACCTGATGTCATTGTAACACAGGTCACTGTCCGTGGTGCTGAATTCTCTACTTGATGGGCTGGTGCTGAATGAATATGACAGCTGGCCAACATGTCTGTGTGCTTCCACTGACTGGCACCCAGACATATAATGACTTTTAACAATGAGGAGGGAAACGTCCAGACAGGAAATTAGTCAACAGTAATTAGTAATCACATATAGTTCGCATTTATCATGATGTAAAATTCAAAAACCTTTTTATATTATTAAGGGATAAATGTAATTGAGTTTTAATGTATCCTTTCCGCTCTTAAAATCGCAAATTATTTCTGACTATTAATCTGCACATTTTAATAATTTCATTAATATTACCTAATTGGTTTGTCTTTTTTATTAAATTTTAAAACTAGCTGTACAATTGTTGATGTTGTTGCTGTTCTGAATGTCATTGGCCTGTTGCCTTACGTCTGTCTAAACATGAGTGAGGGGATGGATGCACTATTCTATGGGGGCCTCTGTAGAGAATAAATGATCCTAATTTTATATTGAGAGAGATGGTTAATTCCTTTTTAATCCATACTGCGTTCAGAGCCCCTGTTCTGCCGTTGATCACTGCTGCATATCATCCCCAAACCAATGGCCTGGATGAGAAAACGAATGATGACATAAAATGGTAAGTCTGTTTTTGAGGTTGTTTTAGAACTGTGTGAGACAGGCTCTATTCTTTTAACATTACATCAGGAATTACTGATATTATTGACAATCAATCCCTTAATATACAGTATCTCACAAAAGTGAGTACACCCCACACATTTTTGTAAATATTTTATTATATCTTTTCAAGGGACAACGTTAAAGATATGAAACTCTGATAGAATGTAAAGTAATCAGTGTACAGCTTGTATAATGGTGTAAATTTGATGTCCCCTCAAAATAACTCAACACACAGCCATTAATGTCTGAACTGCTGGCAACAAAAGTGAGATTAAAAATGATTTGTGGCAAGATCGGATCATGTGTGTTGAAGAGTTTCTTATGACTGACAAGTAGTTATTTAAAAACATATCTTGAAACAGCAAATTACATTGTTCTTAATGCTTTTAGAAAATGACTCTTTATAATGATCTGTGAATAATAATAATTTGCTATGAATGTTTTTCCACTTCAGCTTTCCACAATTATTCTTCCCGATGAGAAAAGCTACGGCACGTTTTTTGATGAAAAAAATAAAGTAGTTGAGACAATAAGCAACAACAGCTGAAAACATCTCCTAGTCACAGGAAAAACAGAAGCAGGCATGTGGTAAACGAATACAAAAGAGGTACCAAAACACAGTTTATCATGTTGGAGATGAGGCGCTTCTGTTCAACATGAGGAAGCGGGGACGGAAAGGAGGAAGAACGGAACCGGATTTTACCGGACCTTATGTCATCCAGGCAATATGTGGCAAGCTGGTTACACTGTCTAATTCTGAAGGGGCAACTTTAAAGAACAAATACAATGTAAACCACATACAGAAGGAGCCAAACTGATGTCCCAAGTCAGGAATCACACAAGGTGCCAGAAGAGTATAAGACCAGTAAACCTCCCTCTAGCGCAGAGCTTCTGACAATCGAGAAGGATGCTGACAGTTGAAAAAAAACTCATGTCTGTGTGTTATGAAAGAATATCAATAAATGTTTCCGAAAGGGGATGACTCATTTGGTAATTATTTACGGCTTATGTTATGGCTGCCAATTTACAGTCTTTACTGAAGTCTGACTTCTTTTGAGTCACCTTTAATATAGATTGGACACTCTCTATGCAATGTGCAATACTTACATAGATGGTAAATGTTTACCTGCTTGCACAGATGGATGATTAGGTAATTAGTGTAAGTGTGTGTGTGCGTTCAATCGCATGTATGTCCAAGGTCCATAGTAAATAATATACACTGATCAAGAGATGCCCGAAAGTGGATAAAAGAGGACATTAGTGGGTGTATCACTTAGTGTAACGCGTGCAGGAAAATGAGCAGGACTGCAAGCCATATAATGACCCTTCTCTAGCTCTTAATACAGTATGCATACAGTGATGTATCTACAATGGACAGCTACTATGAGCAGATAGCACAGTACAGGTGCTTATAAGATCTGTATGCTATTTCCATCCATCCATCCATTGTCCAAACCGCTTATCCTACTGGGTCGTGGGGGGTCTGGAGCCTATCCCGGAAGCAATGGGCACGAGGCAGGGAACAACCCAGGATGGGGAGCCAGCCCATCACAGGGCACACTCACACACTATTCACTCATACATGCATACCTACGGGCAATTTAGTAACTCCAGTTAGCCTCAGCATATTCTCAGCATATTCTTGGACTGCGGGAGGAAACCCCACGACGACATGGGGAGAACATGCAAACTCCACACCCATGTGACCCAGGCAGAGACTCGAACCCGGGTCCCAGAGGTGTGAGGCAACAGTGCTAACCACTGCACCACCATGCCGCCCCCTGTATGCTATTTCATTCTATAAAAAGAAACTTACTGTACTGTACAATAAAGTATTTCACCACTGCTTCTTCCTCAGCTCCCACTGTTTGCTAGCACATGCATCTTTTGATTTCTTAGTGCAATCTGTGCTTTATTTTTTTTTTGTGAAATGTAAGTGCAGTATCTGTTTATTAAGTGCTGTGGTTTAATATGTACATTATTATTTCAGTACTGTGTATACTGTCCTTAATGTCTTGCCTCTCTCGTATAACTTGAGATACGCCCAAATTGACTTGCAACAAGTGGTCCTGGTTCCAAATGCGGAAGGCGATGGATACCTGTATTTTATATGCTGTAGTGTGCTGGGTGTCAGACATTGCAATGCACCTTGCTTTGATCTTGACCTGTTAGATCAGAGGGAGGTAATCTTATCCAGAAAGGGCCACTGTGTATGATGGTTTTCACTGCAACTCTCTTAACAGCGAACCTAACAGTTATCCCAATACCTTGATCTTGCTAGCATATTTAAATGTGTACCTATTCAGGAATAGAGTGGTGAAGGCATTCAGAGGAGGACTGATGATTATCAGAGGGAACAAAGGGGCTGGGTACTTGTCAGTATCCAGTAGAACCACCAGACTCCTACACTGAATGGTTCTGGATGTGGCACAGACGTTAATCCCTCTGTATTAGGGGATCCGTCTCCAGTTTGTACTCTTCTAGTTAATAGGTAGATTATCAGGCAGTTTTTCACCCTAGTCCAGTACTCATTGACAGCCTAATACACCGTGTTTCAGTTTGTCTTGATAGTCAATACATGTCACAGGATGTACATTACTCTGATGGGCAGGCCCTCTTACATATGATGGAAATTGCAATACCTACTTTTGGCCACGAGATGGCAGCAAGAAAATAGAAAAATTATTTTCCCACGGTCTACTAGCAGCTTTTAGATGTTAATTCTTCATAAAAATAATTTGACTTGATCCAATGTATTTTTAATACAAACAATTACCACACAAAGCTGCTAGTTTCCTCCGGTTTCCCCCCACAGTCCAAAAACATGCTGAGGCTAATTGGAGTAGCTAAATTGCCCGTAGGTGTGCATGTGTGAGTGAATGGTGTGTGAGTGTGAGCTGTGATGGGCTGGCCCCCCATCCTGGGTTCTTCCCTGCCTCGTGCCCATTGATTCCGGGATAGACTCCGGACCCCCTGTGACCCAGTAGGATAAGCGGTTTGGACAATGGATGGATGGAAATAGCATACAGATTAAGCACCTGTACTGTGCTATCTGCTTATAGTAGCTGTCCATTGTAGATACATCACTGTATGCATACTGTATTAAGAGCTAGATAAGGACAGTGGGTCATTATATGGCTTGCAGTCCTGCTCATTTTCCTGCACCCGTTACACTAAGTGATACACCCACTAATGTCCTCTTTCATCCACTTTCAGGCATCTCTTGATCAGTGTATATTACTTACTATGGACCTTGGACATACATGCGATTGGACACACACACACACACACACACACTTACACTAATTACCTAATCAACCATCTGTGCAAGCAAGTAAACATGTACCATCTATATAAGTATTGTACATAGCATAGAGAGTGTCCAATCTATATTAAAGGTGACTCGAAAGAAGTCAGACTTTAGTAAAGACTGTAAATTTCTCAGCCATAACATAAGCCGTAAATAATTACCAAATGAGTCATCCCCTTTCGGAAACATTTATTGATATTCTTTCATAACACACAGACATGAGTTTTTTTTCAACTGTCAGCATCCGATCCAAACGGGATTCCCATTTCCTTTCTGTGGGATCCAACAGAACACGGGCTGACCATCAGTCAACATGTCTTCAACCGTGCAGGACAGGACCCAGTCCAGGCCAAACCTCACGGTGCTGGTGTTAATAAAAAAAATGTAAGGAACATGCAGCTGCAGCTCACACACAAACACAGTCCACAGCATCCAGAAAAAGGTCAGGCCTTTTTCTTCTTTAGCTGACTCCGCCCAGACCTCGCCCCCTTTCTGGGCGCCTCGCACTATGCCTTTGAACTGGCCCTGCAGCTTGGCCCGTTTCCTGTTTCCCAATGCAAGTCATAAGATTCACCCGTAAATGATATTTTGAATCGGAACGATATTTATTACTATTGTTTAGATTAAATATATAACGGTTTAATGATTGAATATAACTTGATATTGTTGTTTGTGTTGTTTAGTTTGAGGTTCTAGTTTCTGTCTTTATCCGCTTTCGTTTCAGTAGGCAGCTGGTTCATCCCAGGCTCAGGGTCTCTCTGCTCTTCATCAAACCCACACCCCCAGTTTGGGAGCACCCTCTCCCTCTCCTCCCCCCACGGCTGTGACTGTTACTCCTCCTTGAGGAGTAACTGCTCCGCCCCCTATCCCAGCCCCTATACCCACAGGAGTGCATCACCCAGTGAGCCGCCACCCTGCCTGTCCCCTCACACAAGCACACACTGAAATCATGGTCCTAAGCTCTCTGTGTGGGTCACCACGATAGTACAGCACACCGACGATTACCCTCTGACTGAATCAGAATCAGCTTTATTTGGCCAAGTATGTTCACACATATTGGGAATAGTTAGACATTTAATCAAAATAATTAAGACAAGACATAAACATACAGTTCTGTTGATATGCGACGCATATAACCTCTGCATTCACAGCACTGCTTCAGTTATCGAAGAGCAAATTTCCAAAACTCACTCAGTCCGATAACCTAAAGTAATAAGTCATAATCCTCTTCATACGTTGCAGTAATGGGAATGAAATCTCACTCAGTGTTTATGTAATGGAGCAATGGAATTTCGTGAAATTTCCAAAAGTCCACAGAAATATTTAGAAAAACATTCCTGCAGACTGAGTTTTTGATATTTGCTTTTCAATTAACACAATTTTCTTCAGTCTGAGGTTTAACAGAATTCAGCCATATGCTGTTCAAAAAAAACTACACAGAACAAAAACAGAATGGACTTTACATCTGTCTGAAAGGAAAGTTGACACAGGCTGCAGCAGTGAACAAATCAATCAATGTATTAAAGTTAGGCATTAAGTAACTGGAGGCAGTATATACATAACATGATAACATGCCTTTTCTGTATTGACCATATTAAGGACGCTGTAACACTGCCCACCACATACCTGCTTCATTTATTGTTTTATACTTGCAGCTGCTTATTCAGACAGCTCGTCTACCTGTCTGTCCATGTTGCCCTCCCATGACAACTGGTCCAGCCTACAGGTGCCGTCCCATTCCGGCATGTTACCCATGAGTCATAGCGGCACCTCCGGGAGCAGCTCCAGGTGAGCCCGTGCCTCCCCTCCCCCACCTGTCCCCATGCTGAGTCTCGGGCCCCCGTCTTCCCTCTTGTTCTCGCCTATACCCACATCCTGGCCTGTGTCTGCATCGTCTCACCTCGTTAACAGGACTTTCGCCTTCTTCTGTCCTGATCCATTCAGGCCCATCATTCTGGGACATGCTTTGATTTATTTCGCCATAGTTACTCTTTGTTTTCCTTTGTACTTTGCACTCTACAAGTAAAATGAATAAAAAATAGGCATTATTTTGATATTGTTTTAGTACAGTGACACTAGTATATTTGTTGTTGTTTCCAGGCAACACTGCATGCTGATTTAACGTCTTTCCTTAATCTCCACCCCATTGCTCACACACAGCCAGTATCCCAGTTTGTGGTCAATGAGCTCCTCCTCACTCACCCCAGTCTCCTAGTCCAGTGGAATGTCCAACAGCTTGGGCTCTCAGTTCCTGCGTGTCATGCCCGGCTCGTCCGCTCCTCCTGTGTGCCACGCCCCCTGATTACCCACGTGTTTTCTCCCGATTTGTACCCAGCTGTATCTAGTTAATTTGCTCAGTCCTGTGTATTTCAGTCCGTGTCTTACCTGAGTCCAGTGTCTGTCATTGATGTTTGTATGCGTGAGATGTTTCCCCGTCCGCGCTTCCTAATTAAACTCCCGTTTTTGCCTGTCCGCTTGCTCCTTGCACGCCTTGCCCGCACGATCGCCTGCCTGCTTGTACCCGATCGTGACACTGCGCAGCTCTACAACTCATTACCCAGGGCTCTCGCACCCGGCCACAGTGCCCCTCTCAGGCTCCCCGCTGTATGACAGCACTGCCCCATCGGAAGTTCATGAAGCCTCACAGTACGACGCCTCTCCCCACGCGCGCTTAGCCACCACCGGGACTCCCATCACTCCTCCTTCCCTGTAGGGCGGCGCACTTCCATTATTATTACAGTTTCTACTGTCACTCTGTTGCTTTTCCTGGTGCTGGACTTTTGACAGATAAATACATTATTTGTTGCATTCAGTGACAAAAGATTGGTCTGTTTAACACCCTCAGTCTCCACCCTATGAGCCCCTTGTTGGCGGCAGAATCAGGAAGATGTCGGAGAAAGCAGAGGTAAAGTGAATAGTCACCTCGACAATAATGTGGAAACCGCTAATGGTGATCATGCCTGTGTGGGTGAAATGGATCACCACAGTATAAGCGGATGATGATTATAGACGATTTTTCCCTTTTTCTTTATGTCTGTTTACCATCTAATAGGCATTTTTTTTCTTTGGGATGCGTCTAGGTCAGATACGACCAAAATATTTTTCTCATTTCAGAAGTGAAAAAAAATATTGCTCTCAGATTCTGTTCAGTTGTAGTTTTTTAAAATAATGTACCTTGATTTGTGTTTGTTTAAAATGCCATTACCTGTTGCTTACTGGGCCGCTGAAAATGTCTGGCCCAGCTAAATTTCTTGGTTTAAAAATCTGGCCCAACTACTTTCCAGACCTGGACTAGCCCTACTGAATCATACACTAATGTTATTCTGTTATGTGGGCTGTTGTGATAGGGAGATTTGCTGGATGCTGCACGACGGGTGGTGTCCCTGCTGCAGAATGCCCTGTCTGAAGCAGCACCTAGAGACAGTGAGGGTTGTTGTTATCACCTTAATATTGTATATACGCAATCTGTTATTTCTTAACTAATATAATTGTAAGGTATTCTTCTAATATATTGTGCACAGCCAACAAAAAAGAGAAAAATGCAAAACCAAAGGAAGGCTTTCTTTTCTCTTAAAAGTCTTTTTTCTAAACCAACTGAGAGTCAGTTAGAGGGGTGTTCATTATCAGTATTGTTGCTGGCATTTCTGAAAATGTGCCAATTTTAGTCAAGTGGCTACTTTTCAAATGCAGTCCCTGGCCAAGATGAAGAAAGTTCATGAAGACTACATGATAATATTAAGCACTGACATAACAAACAACATTTTTTACATGCAAAATATACAGGAAATATACACTGCAACAGGCTAGGATAGACAAATAACCAAATACACTTGCAAGCCTGACCACTTTAGACCCCAGATTAGAAAATTGGTGAATGAGCATATATTTTTTCCAAGTTTTGTTTTGCTTTCAAGTTCTCACAAATAAAAAAAAAAAAAAGATTTTCCCACTATAGCCAGATCCAGTTTCTGTGGGGGGCGGGGGGGGGGGTGACAATTTGTAGTAATAACTATTTCCTGCTGAAAACCACTGGTAAACTATCCACATGTCTCTGAATATCTGTGAGTCCCGAGACCTCCATGACAGATAGATATAAGTTGCTAGTGTTGATCGGCAGGAAATCTTCTCCAAAGCCCCACCACCACCTCACACCAATCCACCCAGGGTTTACTCCAAATAAATTTGCTGGTAATACAAACCGGATCAACTTGTGGTTTGTGTCCACGTGTACTAGAGACAAAGGCCCTGGTACATTCTGCGTACAACACAGCCAAGACTTGACAACCTTTATATGATGCGCATGGAATCAACCCTATGCATGGAGGCTGCAACTCTTCTCCACCGAACCCTGTAGCCCATTGACTGCAGCCTGCATTGACTATCCTGTAGCCTGCATTTGGTAGATCATTCTTGACAGAAGAAACCAAATTGTCAAGTTCCCTAACACAGAGCTCATACTCTTTTATTCTTCTTAAGATTGTTCTTCTTGAAACACCCATCAGTGTGGCTATGCAAGGCACAGGAAGTTGAGTATGGAGCATTTCTTTCAAACATTGTTCTTCAATCAAAATCTTGGGTCGTCTATTGGTGGCAGCGACTTCCTGTGTGACACATGGGGCTGGACGTTCCAGATGTGCCCTCACAAGGTCAAAGAGCTCTTGCAAAGCCAGGGTGATAGCAGGAGGTACTTCAATGTGATTAGACAGGGCCTGCAGAAGATACAGCTCCTGATGACAAAGGAACTCCAGGTAATCCAAATTTAGTGGAGTCGCGCTGAATCCTATTTCTATTTTATGCAGAAGACTTTCGAGAAGGTGGTATCTGAGCTGTTCACAGAACAAATTATAGTTAATGAGGTGTCAAGATCTTGTCTCTGATCCACACACTAGGCCTACCATTCAAAAGTTTTAATTATGAAAATGAAATGTTTTTGTTTTGTGAGGTGCTTGTTCATGTATGATGATGTAGTGGCTGCTCTGTTTGACCGTGGTAAACCTTTTCACAAACAATATAAGTGAAGAAGTATGACATTAGATCTAAGGACCAGAGTATAATAAAGTTAAATAAAATCCATCAAAAACACTTACTCAGTGGAGATTCCAATGTAGTAGGCAGACAACTTTATGGCTTTAATAATGAGTGTATTTAGCAGCTACAAGGACAAAAGATATTATAAACCTCTCCATTTTAATGCTAATTTAATAAACATTAACAGATAGCACTTAAGGTGGTTTCGCCTATAGTCTGCTAACACTAACCCGAGAACTAATATCTGAGGAGCGTTCTTCCCAGGATTTGAATTTATTAAATTGGTTTTGTGATGTTGTATTAAGAAATTTTATTCACAATGCAATTTACCGTACATTGGCCCATTCTTTTATATACGGTAAGACGAAGCGGGAAATTCGAGCGAGCGAGTGCTGTGCAGACGCGAGCGCGTAGAGGGGATGGGTTTTCAGCACTCGAGCACACGCACGCGCGTGGTTCGACTTTTGGCCCTAATTTAACGGCGAGCGAGTGAGTGAGTGCTGTGCAATCGCGAGCGCGTAGAGAGCATGGATTTTCTGTTTTTATGCGCACGACTTTTGGCACTAATTTAACGCCATAGAAATGTGTGTTTAAAAGGGGAGGAGATCGGGTTGCAGCGCTGGTGTGAGCGGTTTCTCCGGGCAGTTCGCTCGAGGCTAACGTGGCTTTGGGAACGTGGTGCACCCGTCACCCATGCCAGGGAAGAAATCAAAACCGAAATGCTAGGAATATGGACTTCATCTTACGTCAAGCGTTTTCCCCTCCATTGACGCCCATAAAGAAAAGGCTTAAAGTCCATATTCCTAGCATTTCGGTTTTGATTTCTTGTCAGGTAAGTCTTTATGGCCAGATACATTCGCGAGAAATTTGGTGATTTGTGGTGACTGTTTTAATACATTAAGTTGCGTTACGCATTTTCACATTAAGCGTTTTAGAATGTCCCGTGGCAGGTATCCCCTTCTATTGCCCTAGGGAGGGTTGTAACCCTCGTCTGTATATTAATAAAGAATAATCCTTCTATTCCTGTCTCATGTATCTGGACCTCCCCAGCAATTTAACGAAATTTGGTGGCAGCGGTTACAAGTGAACCCGTTTAAGTTTAGCGCTCATACTTCCGTCCATATGTTTAAGACCCACCTTGGCTGACTTAGCTGACATGTCCTGATTTCATAATCTTCAAATTTGTAATCTTTTCTCCTTCATCTAACTCCATGTTTTTAACTTCTTGTCATTTTCTTGCCGTTTGACTCATAGAAAATTATCAGACTTAAATGACACGTCAGCCTGTGCAGACAGCGATTTCAATGTTTTAATAAATTGGCCAGCAGGTGGGGGCAGTGCTCAATTTCATTAATGCCATTCAGAAAACTTTCAGGCTTTATGTCTTAATGAACAGCCTAGAAAAGGACAAAGCATTATATTACTGATGCATACAGCAGATCCCCAACTCAGGCTGTGTTGCATATTCTTAACAGTGCTACAGTATGTTCACACAGCCAGTACAAACAAACTTGCAAGATCTAGACCAGGGGTCACCAACCTTTTTAAAACGGAGAGCTACTTCACGGGTACTGAGCCATACGAAGTTTGATATCAGTTTTAAACGCCCTCCTAAACATGTCTAAACTTCATGCATGATAAACATGTTTTAAATGCTTTCATTCAATTTCAAATCTATATAAATGCAAATGTGATAGATTAGAAACAGGACAAAATAAAATTTTAGATGATGTTCGCTGGTGAGTTGTGCTATTTTATAGAACAGGTCCACGGGCAACTCATGTGGTCATTGGGGGCATCCTTGGGGCACCATGTTGGTGACCCCTTATCTAGACCTACCACATCAGGTAGGAAGGTGCCTATTTCTACCAACTATTCAGACCATCAGACCCAAACCATACATTCAGTCATGCACAGGCACTCCACCAGAGGGCTCTACATTCTGTCCTACATCTGCTCACCTGTTAGACCCACACTCAGTCTCCATCCTGATTTCTACCTACTACTCGGACTATCTCACCAAAACCAGTCCTGTGGCCTGTTCTATGAAGCGGGGTTACTGGCTTATTGGGGAAACTTGTCGGATTTCTTGATCGGGACCTTCAACTGCTCTGCCATAGAGAGCATCCTAACATGCTGCCTTACGGTCTGGTATGCGGGCTGCTGGTGGCCTCCTACCGCTCTGCCATAGAGAGCATCCTAACATACGGCCTTACGGTGTGGTATTCGGGCTGCTGGTGGCCTCTATGACTTTTTTTGTAGACAGTCCATCTGTGTGGTGCTGTTTGCACGAATTGTTTTGGGAAATGCACTTACAGTTTTGCAGATGTTAAGGGTGATTCCAGAAATGCATCAAAGCAACTGAGGAACTGCAATGTCACTGTACAGTTACTTATAATGGGCGCCAATGTAATGTGTAGAGTGGCAAATAAACTGATTCACCATTTACTCTCATGTACATCACTTAAAATGCTTGTTTTAAATGCAAATGTGTGAATGTAAATCTAAGCAGTAAAGCTACAATTTACATTCTGTTTGCATGGTGGAAAGAACATTTAATCTGCCTTTTAAGTGTGATTAGAAGATCTAATGCCTGTGTGCTTGTAATAAGATGGTCGCTGGTTCAAACCCAGCCACAGCACATCTCTGCGTCCTTGAGCGAGGCCCTTAACCCCCAGCTCACTGGGCATCACTATGGGTGGCTGCCCTTCGCAGACAACTTACTCTGTTTACTCTAAAAAAAAGAGAGCAAGTTGAGAGAGAAGTTAAGACAATTTCTCCACAGGGACCAATAAAGTATCAATTATTATTACTGTATGAGAGACTGTCTAATATCAGATAGATAACAGACTCATACTGTGCTGAGCTTGTCTGAGAGAGATGATTAGCAAATGCTCTCCCACAGTATCTCAGCACTCTGTACAAAGAACTTTATATGCTCAGTATCTGCTCCTGTTTATCTAATTGTTCTCATTTTAACTGGATGTTAAGGAGTAAATTAATAAACGTCATGTAAGTGCACATTAAAATGCTTTTTCACTGTTACTTAAGTTCCCATGTGAACAGCCAATCAGATCAGCCTGATGTGTGTCTCTCTGTTTCCTCTCTGTTTCCTGCCCTTTCATCCCGACCACGACCATGATCTCTCACTTAGCAGCAGAGCAGTTTATTCTAAACAGTGGAAGCACAAAAATGTTCAGACTCTTTGGTCTTCTCATTTTCATTAGTAAGGCCCTATAATATAAATTATTTTGGGATTTTAATATTTTCATTTATCTGTATGATGTGATCAGTGGAATTTGGCCATTTAATCTGCATCATAGTTAATAGTTATTTAGATTACTATTATATGTCTTATTTGATTATGATTTTTTTTGTTTTTCTGTTTTTGCAGACACTGCACTGACTACAGATGTTGTTCAGCCCAGTCACCTGATGAGGGTTCAGCTTGGAGACAGTGTGACCCTGACATGCTTCTGTCAAGGAGAAACAACTTTTGTTACTTTGTTTAAGCAAGCTGTTGGTCGGAAGCCCCAGCCCATGGCGAAAGCACTTCTCTACGTACCTGGTGAATTTTACAAGGAATATAAAAGCATAAAACGTTACTCCTTACTGAATGCAGAGGGGAGTTTTAACCTCACTATTTCTAACGTGGAGCCGTCAGATTCTGCAGTGTATTATTGTGCTGCTGTGTTTCTTCATGAGGTCACCTTCGGGAATGGAACCTTTGTCATAATCACAGGTAAATGAGATTCCAACTATTTTCATATTTGCTTTATTATAATGTCAGTAAGATTATTCCCTGCAAAATAATTTTGACAGTTTAGTTGTTTGTCAATATAAAATTAGCAAAGATACCTTATTGTCTGCTTTGTTCCATAAATGTTTTTCTAAACATCAAACAAAAATCATTCATTATTATTATTATTATTATTATTATTATACAATTTGTTGCATTTTGCTTGCTGTCAGCCAAAAGCCTAACCTTCTCTTTATACAGATGTTAATGTTACACATTGCAGCCTCTTTAAAACAAATAACATAAAAAAATGTTTGAGTTGTTATATACAGTATAGGACTGTGCAAAAATCTTAAGCAACAAAAGAAAATTATTTTTGACGTTATTTATCTGAGCAGTCAGTGTGTATTCACTCTGAAAAAAAAAATGCATGATTTAACATATGAACTAGGGATGTGCACCATTCAGAACTGATTTGAGAATGAAATTCTCAAATACGTATCCTAAAATTCAGGATTTTGAATACATATATGAACTTGAATTTCAGTTCATTTTGTTAATCTGAATTACATTTGAATTGTGGTTGAAAACAGGTTGTGGCATTGAAATTTATATTTGAATTTAAAGAAGAAGAACGAAAAAGGGTTTGGATTCAAATTCAAGTTCATATACGTACTGTAGGTGTAGCTTTTAACTAAAATATGAACTTTAATTTAAATATGAATTATACATAAACACATTAACATTGTTATACATCATTGTTATAAAAATGTCGTTTTGTAAAGAATGAAATAATGCAACATTTGAAGTGTCACCTAAAATAATAATTATACTGTCATTTTGTGCACCATGGTGGATCTGCTCATAGGAAGAGCTGAGTGTCTCTCCTTAAAAGTCAGTGTTGGCTGCAGTGACGGCAGTTTCTAACCTAAGAAACGTCCCTGTTGGGGAAAGCGCCCGGCGTTTCCACCCCAACTCCACATTTATGAGACACACACAGGTTACAGTTTTACTTGCAAGGGTACCCACACTCTCTGCAATGCAAACTACAGCAGAATGTGTTACAAAGGGTGGTTCCCCTTGTCTTCTTTATTTATAGTCAATGGGGGGCGCAAGAGAGGGAAGTGAGATTCTTATCTAAGTAGGCAGCTGTTAACCACCTACTTAGAGTACAATAGCTAAGAGTATGTGGCTAGAAGATAAGAAATAACGTATACATATATATTTACACTCATTGCTGATCATACAGAAATGATTAACAACTGTTTCTTCAACCTAACAGTCCCTCCTGTTTATCATGACAGTATGATCAGAAGCATCAACATTGTACAAGTTGCAAAAGCACTTTAGGTACAACCTTCATTTAGACCACATTGTCATTATCCTGGAAAACATTTAATTCCGGTTCTTCAGGTCCGAGCCCTGCACGGGTGCTTTCGGCTCGGCCGTCATTATGAATTATATGTCTTCTTCATCGCCATCGCTGGAAACAGGCTCTGTCTCTATAGTTTGGGTAAGGGAGAGAAACATTGTACTGCGTGTCCGAAAAGCAGCGTTAAGAGCTTGATTAATAAACATTTTCAAACATGGTATAACAGTAATAAAACAACAGAAAAATAAAATGAAAAACAAAAGAAAATATAAGTGAAACATTACTTTGATATCCTATACCTGCAGAAGATATTCATAGCTCTGCCATACACCGTAGGTCCTTCACTATGAGTGAGCATTACTGAACAAACATAGCAATTTGTCACATTTTTCGCTGTTACAGTATCATGTACATATCGGTACCAGTAGTTTTGCATAAATGGATGTGAGTGGTCAGCGGGCAACGGGCGTAGATGGAAGTCATCATGGGTCCATCGCCGTAGGTGCTGTAATGGAGCTGGTGAGAGCCAGGACAACCATACAAGTCCTACAACAAGAATGACCCCTAGAGTCACTTTACCACATCCCCACCCTATCAGGGCCATCCTAAATAGAGTGCAGCTCAGTTGTTTTCTTCACCGGGTTGAGACAACAGCACCCTATTGGTTACTGTGCCTTTGTAGCGGACTTCCACTGCTACTCTGTTGCTGAGGCCTCTGATAAGGGCTTGATGGGTTTACAGTGACTTTTGTGTATCCAGGAAGGTCGTTCTGCGATCTTTACTGCTGTTGGTGTTGTAAGGAGGACTTGATAAGGACCGTCCCACCGAGGTGTGCTCCAATCTTTCCGCAACAGGACCTTGACCAGGACCCAATCTCCCGGCTGCAAGTTATCCTGTTGAGTAGAAACAGAATTTACCGGCAGACTACTGGGGCTATGTTTTTGTTGTGATGTTAGTAGTTTACGCATCCAATCGGCCAGCGTATTTTCTCGGTCTGCTTTTTCTATGTCATTCATTTCAGTTGCTAGGGGAAATGGTCTACCATACACTATTTCAAAAGGTGTTAATCCTGCAGGAGTGGGAGTTATTCTCATCCATAATTTTACTAGAGACAAACATTCTGGCCACGGCCTTTTTGTCTCTTCCACTGTCTTTCTTAGCCTTGTTTTAATAGTGCCGTTGGTCCTTTCCACTAAGCCTGCGCTCTGAGGGTGATACGCACAATGATTCTTAAGCGTAAAACCTAATGCTTGTGAGCAAAGGGACATAGTCTGATTTACAAAATGAGTCCCATTGTCTGATCTTATAATATGAGGTATGCCATAGGTAGGGAAATAATGGCTTACCAAACATTTTGCAACGGTCATTGCATCACAATGCTTTACAGGGTATATTTCTACCCACTTAGAAAAGGTGTCTATAATAACTAGACAGTATTTCTTTCCTTGTGACCAAGATAATTCAATAAAATCCATATGTACAACTTGAAACGGATACTCAGCTGTGGGGAACTGGCCACGTTTTGGTCTGATGTTTCCTTGTGCATTGTGTTTACAACAAATTAAGCATGTCCTACAAAATTGTTTTGCATAATCAGAAAAATTTATAGCATAGAAATATTGTTGTATGATATGTACCATCCCTCCTGTTGAGACATGAGTATTTCCATGGCTCACCAAAGCAGCTGTTTTGTATAAATTTTTTGGTAGGATGGGCTTGTCATTCATATAGTAAACTTTCTCTCGTTGTATTGCTCCTCTTTTGATCCAACTTTGTACTTCTATTTTAGGAGCATGAATCTGTGCATCACATAGCACATCGCTATCTATAAAAAGAATGTCTGCCACTGATAAGGTAGGTTGTTTCAGTGCCGCTTCTTTGGCGGTTTTATCTGCAAAACTATTTCCTGCGGTTTCTGCAGAGTCATCAGTCTGGTGTGCTTTGCATTTGCACAGTGCAAAGTGAGTCGGTAAATGCACAACGTCTAATAATCTAAGTAGCAAATTTGTATGAGTAAGAGATGTGCCCTGTGATGTTCTAAAACCTCTATTTTTCCAGACTCTTGCATGGTGATGGACAGCTGCAAACACATATTGACTATCAGTGTAGATAGTAAGTGACTTGTTCTTGAACAGTTCACATGCCCTGATCACAGCATAGAGTTCAGCCGCTTGTGCTGAACAAGTAGAAGGGAGTGCATTGGCTTCTAACACTTCAGTAGATGTAACTACAGCATACCCAACTTTATTTTTTCCCATATCATTTTTTGATGCTGAGCCATCTACATAAACAACTTCTGATCCTGGTATAAAAGTTTGCAGAATATCTGCTCTTGGTTTTGTTTGTTCTTCTATTGTTGCTTTGCAAGAATGTGGCTCCCCATCCTCTGCGGTGGGGAGGAGCGTGCTAGGGTTCAATAGGCCACACCGCTGAAGTTCAATGTTAGGTTGTGAGAGCAAAAGTGACACTAAGGTAAGATGTCTTGTATGTGTTAAGAATGGAAGCGGTGTCTGCAACAAGATTAGAGACACAGAATGAGGAACTTTAAGTATGAGGGGGTGACAAAGTACCAATTCTGCTGATACCTTTACTGCTTCTGCAGCAGCTGCACATGCCTGTAAACACTGTGGAAAGCCAGCTGCTACTGCATCTAATCGTTTTGAATAGAATGCTAACGGTCTCTCTTTTGCTCCGAATGGCTGTGTTAATACTGCTTTCATATAACCTTGATTAGCATCTACACATAGGGTGAATGGTTGTTGATAATCTGGTAGAGCAAGGGTCACATTGGTTTGCAACATTCTTTTTAAATTTGTAAAAGCATTTTCTCCGTCCTCAGTCCATTGTATTTTGTCCTTTAGAGTCATCTCCTTCCCGTATATTAAATTTTGCAAAGGTTGAACTAGAAAAGCATAATCTGGTAACCATTCTCTACAATAATTGCAGAGCCCTAAAAAGGACATCATCTGTTGTTTAGTCTGTGGTTTAGGTGCTTCCTGTATAGCTTGTTTCCTTATCTCTAGCAGCGAGCGACCTTTTTGTGAAAGGTTATGCCCTAAATAGACAACTGTCTTTTTGCAATACTGCAACTTCTGTTTAGAAGCTTTATGTCCAGTATTGTATAAATGCTGAAGCACAGTTAGGGTAGTTTCTTTGCAATGTTGTTCTGAATCTGCTGCTATTAAGATATCATCCACGTATAGTAATACCTGACTATGTGATGGTATTTCACAGGTACTCATAGAGTATCTAAGGGCCATGGTATATACATGTGGACTTTCAGAAAATCCCTGAGGGAGTCTAGTATATGTATATTTTTTCCCTTTATAGGTAAATCCAAATAAATGTTGAGAATCAGGGTGCAATGGTACTGAGAAAAATGCATTACTAAGATCCACTACTGAGAAGTAGCTTTTATCAGGAGTCAATGAGTTGAGCAATAAGTGTGGGTTAGGCACGTCTGGTGCTGCATGTTGCACTATGTTATTAACCGGTCTTAAATCCTGCACCATGCGCCATTTCCCTGTATGTCCCTTCTGGACTGGAAAGATAGGAGTGTTGCAAGTGGCTTCAGGAGCCTCTCGCAATATTCCTGATGCTAACATGTCTTGCACTACAGGGGCTATACCTTTTTCTGCTTCAGGTTTTAATGGGTATTGCCTAACTACCGGACGGTGTTCTGATTTCACAATTACTTTGTAAGGTGGAAACCCCTTTACCAGCCCTACATCAGTGGGGGAGGACGACCACAACCCTTCTGGGAGGCGATCTAGATCTGGACATGATCCCTCCTCCAGGGTTGAAAAAATTTGTCAGGTTGGGTCCTTTAAGTGTGTGGTGGGAGTGGTTTGAACTCTCCATCCCAAAGGAAACCGCCACACATTGTGTTTCTCATCATAGCTCCAACAGGAGCCAGATACGGGTTGGTAGTCATTGTAACTGTGCATAGAATCTCGTAAGAACATCTCTACATCTCTCCACTGCATCTGGGGTGGTTTTGAAAGAGATACGTGTGGTGTTCTCTCTCTAAATACAGCCTGTTGCTTGTTAGATAAAATGACTGAGGCTGCTGAAAACCCAGTGGTGGGGTTAACATACATATGTTGTAAGGTAATACAAGTGTCTTGGAGGGCATGAAACGTTTTGTCATAGACATAATCTGGTCCAAGGGTGTCTTTGTACCACATAGTGACGTGTAAGGCATCGTCAGGCATGAACTGGGCCTGTCTAGGGGACTGCTTTTCTCTAGTTTTCCGCAATAATTCTCGTGTCTGTGCAGTTCCCCCTAGGTCCAGAGACCAGTAATATTGTGGTGTTGTGGTTCCTTGCACAACATAAGCTTCTTCATTTACGATTGCTTTCATGCCAGTGGCTGTGGCAACCACGCTAATGCCCATTTGTACCATAAGGTCTCGGCCTAACAAGTTAACAGGACAAGAAGGGCTTATTAACACCTGTGCTTGACATTCAAGTCCAGTTTCCTTATCTTTTACTGCAACTGGGTTTGTTAACTGATGTCTGTCTGTCTGACCTCCTGCCGTTTTTATATTTATGACTGATGAAGAATATGTGACTCCGGGAGGACTGGAGGTTAGGACAGTCCTACATGCTCCAGTGTCACACAGACATTCATATACTTTGCCGTTTATGACTAACTTCCGACTTGGCAAGGTTTCCCACTGCCTTTCTGCTAATAACTGACACACTGCTTGTAAATCTATTTCCTTATCTAAAAGGTCTTGTAAAGTGACCTCCGTTTCCTTTCTTAAAATCACCTCTGTTTTGCCTCGGATGGTGTCGGTAACAGGGGCCTCCGAGGGGGGTCATTGATCATTGTTTTCAATGGAGTTTGGGTTATATGGTTGTTTCCCTACTCTACAATTCCTAGCTAAGTGTCCAGGTTTCCTGCATGTCCAGCAAATGTTATCTTGCTGAGACGAATTCCTGTAAGTGTTTCTGAAAACACCTCTCCCCCTTCCTCGGCCTCTTGACCTTCCTCTGAATCCTCCCCTCCCCGGAGGATTCATTTGCACTAGCGCTACTACTTCTGAGGCGCTGAATATTGTGTCTGTCTTTTCCTGTTTCTGCGCTTTCTGCGCGTGTTGAGCATATTATAGTGCTTGTTGGACTGAACCAGTATTCTGATGTACCCAATGTTTGTCAAGATATTTTCGCAATTCGGGCTTTAGGCCTGCGACAAAAGCTCGTTTTAGCTGTTGTTGGTACACTCCTACTGCCTCTTCATCAAATGGGATCCCTGAGTTTCCTCTAAATACAACTCTCATTCTATCCATAAAATCCTCAGGTTCCTCTCCATCTTTTTGTTTACATTGCGCTATTCGTCCATAGTCTGCGCGTCTTACGAAGGCTGTCTCTACCCTGTTTCGCAAGTCTCGTAATGCTTGTATGAGTTCCTGCGAGTCATGTGCTAAGACTTCATCATTATTACCATGTCCTGTGAAGTCTCCCGCTACACGTCCCCATTTATGGGTAAACAACTGTCTGAGACATCTATACATTTCCCTGCCGTTCAAATGAAAACTACTTTGTAATTCTAGGATGGCAGTCCAAAACTCGGGTACCCCTTCTTCAACCGGGGGTATTCCTTTTAAAGCCGCTGTTCTATCCTCAGCGGTCCAGGGTCTATATACTAACATAGTTTCGGGTCCTGCATTATTTGGGCCTCGATTTGGATTTGCCACTTCTACGAGTGGACACACCAAATCATTCTCCCAGTCTTCCTGTTCTGTGTCATTTTTTGGATGCCAGCGTACTTTACTTGTCTCCAGATCCTTTAACGGATACAGAGAAGGGTTAGACCCTCGGGTCATCATTCGAGATGATTCCCCTCCTCCTATTTGTCGTCTATTTACAGCTGGAACTGGTGCAGGCGCAATCATTGGAATTTGTGGGGGCAGTAAGGGAACTGGAGCGGCAGAAGATTTTGTTGCCGTCTCCTCATCTAGTGTAATTAAAGTCGCCTGTAATTTTTTCTCCTTATTTCCCTTTTTTTGCTGTCTTTTATTATCTCTTAATTTACTCTGTTCTAACCATGCATCAGAAAAAACATATTCTTTTTTTCTGTCTTTACCTTCTTTCTTATTGGTAGTCTGTAACATCTCCAGTTTTAAGTTTCCCTGTAATTTTAATATATCTGGAGTGTGGAGTTTTCCTTCAAACCCATGTTTTTTTCCTCCATCTCTGACTACTTATTTGTCCTGATCCTGGCTTATATCCTTCCATAAACTTCTCATCTCCCTCTAGTTCCATTTGTTTACTTTGATTCTTCCCCATTGTTACCTTTTAATGGATACACTACAAAAAATAAAAAATCCTAAAAGCAAGTCTCTGGCATGAGACCTCAGGAGGACACTAACACGGCCTTCTACTGCTCCCTATTAGAGCAGCGGTGTTAGTTTTCAGGGATGAAACCCGTCCTTGATCCTTCAGTCACCAGTATGTTGTTGCTTTTAGGGTGGATCGTGTAGGTTAATCTAAAACCTATAAAAACACATCCACATACAACACTGTATATATTTCCAACAACGCCTACTTTCTCTCCCGGTTAATTTCGGCTAACCTCAACCACATGCATGTCTTGGCCACCTACTTATTTAGGTGCCGTATCTCTCACTTGGCCACCTACTCACTTAGGTGCCATATCTCTCACCTGTATAGTGTGCTCTCTGATCCGTCACCGAGGTCCTTCAGACATCACCAGACGTCGAGCGCAGTTCTAACCACCGGCCTGATGACGAATTCACATCACAGGTCTTTCTTGCACCCGACTTCGAGTGGCTGTCGACAGACTTCGGTGTCGCTTCTCTCGGCGTACTGGAGACGTCTTCGGGGTTCCTCGGATCCGGCTCGAAGGACCAAATTCTATGTTGGGGAAAGCGCCCGGCGTTTCCACCCCAACTCCACATTTATGAGACACACACAGGTTACAGTTTTACTTGCAAGGGTACCCACACTCTCTGCAATGCAAACTACAGCAGAATGTGTTACAAAGGGTGGTTCCCCTTGTCTTCTTTATTTATAGTCAATGGGGGGCGCAAGAGAGGGAAGTGAGATTCTTATCTAAGTAGGCAGCTGTTAACCACCTACTTAGAGTACAATAGCTAAGAGTATGTGGCTAGAAGATAAGAAATAACGTATACATATATATTTACACTCATTGCTGATCATACAGAAATGATTAACAACTGTTTCTTCAACCTAACAGTCCCAAACACTTTTCCTGCATCAAAAGTCAAACTAGTCCCTATTCCTGCCATGAAAGGTTCACATAATGTCACCGATACCTGAACCAACCATGTTTATCAGAGGATGCCAACCCTTTGGCTGCAGCTTTCTCTGCACACGCTGAGAGAGTCTTCAGTGTAGCAGGAAAAGATTTCAGGCCAGAAGATTGCAAATGAAACCTTTGAAGATATTATGCTGAATAAATGTAATAATAATGAAAAATTAGCAATGTGTATTGGAATAAAGCATAATTGTATTTGCCATGACGTTTTGCTTTTCGCTGTAGTGCTATGGTTGAACGGAAAAACTTACTTTTGTGTGCATAAGAAAATAAATAGGAGGAACTACGAAACCAAGTAATTCCTTTTACTATGTATACTTTTTCTTTAATGTTAAAAGATAGACAAACTAGTAATGGGCAAACAGCTCTTCGGCTCTTGAATTAAATTATGCAGGTACTACAGCAAAATGCTCAAAAATACCAAAACACATCAAGAGCTAAATATGCAAAAACAATAAATACCTTCCTGTGGAAAAGGGGCAACATAAACCAAATGTAAAGTCACGAAAATCATGAAAATATAAAGTACACTTTACACACTTCATTTCTTTGAATTGAAATTAATTATATTCATCTACCTTCATACATTAATACAAGACATTATATGATTATAATGTTTGTTATTATCATATAATTTTTATTTAGGTATTATGTAGGTGCAGTTAATGTATAGTGTTACCTGATATATACTAATAAGCAGTAATACAATAAAAAGAGAGAAGAATGTCAGCTGTTCTCCAAGAAGTTACTGATTTCTTGGATGGCTAGAAGAACATCGATTCAGTTCCCAAAAATCTGTAAGAACAATTTTTGAGGATCTGTATTTTCCATTGTTATTCTCAAAGGGCTGTCATCATGACTATTTTGCTTTTCAGGTAAAGACTCCAACAGCAGGACTGTGGTACAGCAGCCTGTGTCTGACACATTGCAGCCAGGAGACTCTGTGAGCCTGCAGTGTACGATAGAGACTGGGAGCTGTGCAGGAGAACACAGTGTTTACTGGTTCAGACATGGATCAGGAGAATCCCTTCCTGGAGTCATTTACAGCCCTGGAAACAGCAGTGATGAGTGTGAGAAGAGCCCTGAGGCTGGATCTCCTACACGGAGCTGCGTCTACAGCCTCCCCAAGGGGAACCTCAGCCTCTCCGATGCTGGGACTTACTACTGCGCTGTGGCCATGTGTGGGGAGATGCTGTTTGGGAACGGCACATAGCTGGATATAGATGGTAACACCCAGTGTGGGGAGATGCTGTTTGGGAACGGCACACAGCTGGATATAGATGGTAGCACCCAGTGTGGAGAGTATATCTGCTTCAAAGTTTTATTTAGCTTATTCTGCTATTAAGACATTTATTTCTTTTTTTAATGTAATGAATTTTCTAATTTAAGTGCTTAAATTAAATTACACAGATGTTAATTTAATAATTATCCATCCATCCATCCATTTTCCAAACCGCTTATCCTATTGGGTCGCGGGGGGTCCGGAGCCTAATTTAATAATTATTTCAAATATTAATATCCATCCATCCATCCATTTTCCAAACCGCTTATCCTATTGGGTCGCGGGGGGTCCGGAGCCTAATTTAATAATTATTTCAAATATTAATATAAATTGTTAAAATACAAAATACTAGAAGTTCATGTTAAAAATGGACTATTTACAAAACAACTGCTGTAATGTGTTATCGATTTGATCTTTAACTAATGTAATGTAAGCAAATGGGAAATGTGTCTCTATATCATTATGCTGAAATCTATCTCTTTGTTACAGGCTTTCAGAAGCTGCTGGATCCTCTTCACTCTGGCTTGCTGATAGTTTTATCTTGCAGCATTATTCTGAACGTTGCTCTCATTTGTATAAGATGTAAACTGACCTGTACACACTGTGCAGGTACGCTGCCCGGCTTTATGCACTCAGAAGGACAAAATGTAGATTTTAACAAATTATAGAAATATAAAATTGTTTTATGATAGATAACATTTTCATATTAAAACCACTCTTGCAGGTAATACAGTTTTAAAATCCATTATTAAATCTCACCTTATTTATATAAACCTTTTTGTACTGTAAGATTTACATTTTTGTATTATATCTTTCATATTTTGCAAAATCTATTGAAATATACATGTTGCAATAAGTTGCATATCAATAACTTTTATTACCAAGATCTCCTTTATAGCAATTTTATTATATATGATATATGAGAACAAATGACACGTATCCAAACATGCACACTTAAATTGACAGAAGTCATTTTTACTTTCATTTTTGAGACAAAAAGGATGTTGATTGCTTGAAAATTCGGAATGTTATCTGACCACGGTATGATACCGTGCGAAATTAAATAATATATTGATGTGTTATATATTTTAAACAGATGAAAAGAACAGTGAATATATCAAAAGTGGAATGGTCACGCAAGCAAGTATGTAATAAATATTTCAAATTACAAATCGTCAGTAAAACAAATGAACCTCAGACTGATTTCCATCCTGGGATCAGCATTTTAAGTGCTATTTGTGAAAATAGGTAATAGCAAACCGATTTGATCCATCCAATTCTGCCATCTTTGTCTCCACAGTGCCATGACGAGGACACACTGAATTACGCTGCCCTGAACCTTAAGAAGCCAAAACCCAGGAGACAGAAGAAAGACGGGAATAATGACACTCTGTATTCTGACCTCCGCTACAGAGATTATGAATAAAGATGCTTCTCATTCATGTCAGTCACACAGAGTGTTCAGGGTGTAGCTTTAATAATGTTCAGAGGAGGGCAGGGGAGCCAGTGCTTCTGAGACTGAATCACGGGATTTTACGGAGCACCGGTGCTGAGTTTGGTGTCAGTGTGTTTGGGGCGCATTTTTACTGGAAGTGCAAATGTTCAAGCCAGACTGGGGGCTGAGGGAGGGGGAGAGGGGAGCCACAGAGATTATTTCTTCATGGCATGGGGGGGAATAAGCGGCTTTAATGTTGTGGAAAGGCTGAGTTGCTGCAATCAGTTCTTTGATGTCACACATGCTTACTTGTCTCCCTTGTGTACCATGCTGAATGGTTTGGGGCAAACGCACAGGGACTGATCGATTATATTAAACAGATGAAAGAAACTGAATGAAAATTTCAAGTGTTCTTAAATTACGTTTTTCATTTAATTGTGTGTTCTGGATGTATTTTTGAGTATATACATGTACCTGTATATATACCTGTGTCGTTAATAACGATGTGGATAATTAAGAAAGAGGAGTTTTGTTTCTTGCTCCCTGTCTTGTTACTTGGCTCACAAACATACACACACATAGACACACACACAAACATACACAGACACACAAACACACACACACATAGACACACACACACACAAACACACATGCACACATGCACACACACACACTGCTACGGCTCTGTAAGAACACTACCATGCTCTTTTGTGTGAGTGGGGTGGGGGGTGTTAAATAAGATGAAAATGACAATGGCTGTACTTTTGTTATGTCAGTTGTGTTTCTATAGTCATTGTATCATATTCCACAAGCTTTTTATTCTACAAGATGTACAAGCCAGTCAGTGTATTCAGTGGGGTGTTCAGGAGTCATTAGGTTCTGAAAAATGTCTTGCATTTAAAACATAATGTACTTTTGAATACTTACGTATTTTTAGATGCAAATACTCCAGTACTTTAACTGAAGTAAAAAATTAACTGAAAAACTTTGAGTATTATTTGACGAGGAGTATCTATACTTAACTCAAGTAGTGAAGTTGTGTACTTTGTCCACCTCTGTCCAAAAGTGACATACAGCTGTAAGCTGTTTGGGTTTGTTTGTCTGCTGAGTGCTTCTCTGCAGTGCTGCAGATGTTTCCACTGGTTAGATGCAGCTCAGGAAGACTGACCCACTGACTGCACTGTGCTGGACTCACTTTGCAAAGAGTAAAAACCACACAGACAGAACAATATCTGCTTCTTGTAAGACCCTGTTTCCTCTCTACCTCACCCAGGTCACGCTTTCAAGTATTCAGCCTAAGTTATTTTATCCAAACAAGCCACCATTATTATTCATGCAGCTGGACATTTGACTGGAGCACATGATTGCTACATATCACTACTGTACATGGAACGGAATGTACAGTTTTCACAACAGAACTTTAGAAAAGCAAAATTCTCATCAGTCCACATCTCTAACCACCACACATCCTAGGGCTCCCATTTATAATGGTACATTTTTGTTTTATTCACATTCTTTTTCATCACACAGATAAACACCATCCATTAATCTTACAGCATGTATCCTGGTCAGGGTGATGGGGACGACACCACCTATATCGAGTGTGATTTAAGGCCAAGACCTTAAAAGGGAGAGTCAAGACTGAGGCTTGTTACAAGAGCAGTGGGGCACAAAACAACAAACAACATCATTATGAATGTAAAATAAATGGATGTATATATAAATATAGGGTAATAATAGAAACAAAAAATAAGAATATATTACATACAGAGGAATATTATAGGAATATTAAAATTAACTTATACACAATCCTTAACTTATACACAATCCTATTGCATGTAACATTATTGCTCATGTGCCAGATATTAGCCTCCCAAAGGAAGCTGCCACACAGGGCATAATGCACTGGCTCAATGCAACACTGCACATCAGTGAATAAGGAGGAACAATATTGCAGATCAGCAGCAGATAGAAACTGTATCAGAAGACAGTGAACAGGGGAAAAGTTCAATGAGCAGAGTGCAGATTATAAAGCCTGACTGCTGTGGGGCCCAATGACCTGCGGTACCGTTCTGTCACACGCCGGGTGTCTGAGTCTCTTACTGAAGGAGCTGCCCTTACGGGCCTCCATAGTCTGCTGGGGGGGTGAGAGGTGTCACATAAAATTGATGACAGCCTTGTTATCAGCCTGCTCTCATCCATCTACTCTACAGTGCCAAGGGACGCTCCTCCCTGATGATGAGAGGAGTCTAAGCATGTGGACATTTGGGATAATGTGAGTTCAGAACTGGATGGTCAGCTGTACGACTTCCAGTCTGTAGGCAGACTCATCACCTTCAGTTATGATGGCAAACACAGTAGTATCACCTGCAAAATTCAGGATCTTCACTGGAGCAGCAGTGATTTGTGTAGAAATTGAAGAGAAGAGGGAGAGCACAGAGCCTGGAGGAGCTCAGTGCTGAGGGTCAGCGTGTCTGATGTGTGCTGTAAGCATACAGATGTCCTGCATTTGTGGAACATTTTGTTTGTGCTGCTGTTTATATGTGTTGTTGACGCTGCAGTCAGTAATTTTCCACTAGCAGTCTCACCTCTGCATTTTACAGGAAGACTGACCGACTGAGAGCAGGGTGTTTGTGTCTCTCTTCTCAGTGAGCGAAAACCACACAACCATCAGGTCCTCAGCTCAGGCCCACTGCTTCACTAGAAAAACCACAAAGGGTATTTTTATCTAAAAGTGGGTGAGCAAGTGAGATGTTATTGACAGCATGAATTTGTCTACTAACATTTTAAATTCAAACCTAAAAAGCAGTATGTCCAGGATGTCAGTAATTACATTTAGTCAGTATGAACAATTTGGGTGCAATAATATAGAATAATGTAGAATTTTGCATAATTCAGTTAATACCAGTAAGATACCGATCATTAACACTATAAGGTCATGTTGCTGAATCTCATTGTTAAAGTTAAATGAATCTACGCATTTTTATACACACAAGACTGTGCTTAGTTCATCTTTCAGTCAAAATCACACAGTGAGGCAAATCTGACCATCTTAATTGTTTTTGCTTGTGTGGAATGGCATCCCATGCAGGCCTGTGCTCTGTGCTTCCTGGGACAGGTCCCACCCTCTCCAGACCCCGATGAGAATTAGTAGTCGCTGGATAAAAGATTGACAAAAGATAAAAATACAAAAGTCATTCTTGCTGTCTAACCTCTGATTACTGCATGACATTTCTGATTTCTGATAACTGATAAGTAGAAAATATGTTTAGTCTCTTGCTTGGTGGTAAGAAAAAAGGAGAACCACAAAGAGCACAGTCATTTTCAAGGTTATTTCTCACTGGTCAGTGTGAAAGGCTGCGTCATTAATATAACGCCGGGCTCAGCACAGTGACTGCACCTGCGCTGCACTGTAGAACACAAGCCAGGCTGCAGACCATCAGCCCTGAAAGTTAAAACAGGACTCGTATGTGTGTCATGTGGTGTTTAATAAAAATTTACAGGACAGAACATAGTGGATTCAGTTTCCTTTGCTCTTACACTCCCAGTCCAAAGTGTGGCCACGACTGCTGTCAATGCATCTGTCTCTTTTTTCACCTTAATTTTTCACCTGTGTTATTCACCTTAATATCAAAAGGCTCCAAAGCAGTACAGTAATGCAGAACAAATATTGTAACTAACAAGGAAGTGGGGAGGTAATGGACAGAAGTGTTGGTTTTTGGTAACTCCACTCCTCTGACCTCCACTGTAATTTTAGGTTCCTTGGAACAATATTGTAAACCAGTCATCACACACCTAGGGGTTAAAGTCGACACCAACCTTAAGTTTGACACTCAGATAAGGTTAGTTGTCAAGTCAAGCTTTTTACAATTGAGGCAGTTGGCCAAAATAAAGCCAATTCTTTCTAGGCAGCACTTTGAGACAGTAATCCACTCTTTTGTCACTACTAGTTTGGACCACTGTAACGCCCTCTATGTTGGGGTTAGAGGCTCCACTATTGTTCACCTCCAGAAGGTTCAAAATGCTGCCGCACATGGAAATATGAGCATGTCTCCCCCATTTTAGCCTCACTCCACTGGCTGCCCGTACATTTTAGGATTCATTTTAAAATTCTGTTATTTGCTTTTAAAGCCCTCAGTGGTCTTGCTCCATCTGACCTCTGTGAGCTGCTTCACCCTTACACCCCCACCCGCTCTCTCAGGTCAGCTGATCAGCTGTTCCTGACGGTTCCTAAGACTCAGCGTGAGCTTAGAGGGGATCGAGCCTTTGCAGTCGCAGCTCCTAAAATGTGGAATGACTTGCCTTTTCACATTAGAGAGGAATCCCCTCTGTCCGTTTTTAAATCTCTTCTAATCTCTTCTCCTTCACCTTTGACACATTGTGAGATGTTAATTTTAATAGTAAATCTTATTTTAATCTTAGCCTTTTCTTTATTAATTAATAGATTTTTTTAAATTTTTATTAATGGCCTTTTACTCACATTGAATGTTTTGGTTTTTATTAAATTTCTTTTACTTCGTTTTTAAGTGTGTGAATGTTTTTATTTATTCCTTTGTGCAGCACTTTGGTCCATAAGGTTGTTTAAAGTGCTTTTCAAATAAAGAGCTGGATTGGATTACATTGGAAGATGGCTCAACAAATCTCTTTCACAGAATGTAAAATTCGACAGAGGGCGCAAGGTGACATTCTGTCAGGGGCCCAGAATTTTTAGCTACACCTCTGTGTTACTGTGTTTTTTTTGTTCTAGCCATCAATAACTCTGGAGTTGCTATATCGCCACCTGGTGGTGAAAAGATCAGACAAAAATATGTACACATGTTACCAACAGTTTGAAATTGAAGTGCAGAGTTAACAGGTTTAATTAATCGTCCCCACGGATGCCAGTCATGAAATTTGAGAATTGCAAATTAAAACACAGGAAAAAATCAGGAACACTACAAGATAAAATATTTAGCAAACACTCAATGTGCATCCAGGGTGACAAGGGACAACTGGAGGATGATATGACAATCTGACAGTGACATTCACAGCACTTTATATGTTGCCAAAAACAGAAAAGGGGATTAAAATCAAGAATCAGAAATCATGTATGAGGGTGGGGCTGCTTGGTGGTGCAGTGATTAGCACTGTTACCTCCCACCACTGGGACTCAGGTTCGAGTCTCCGCCTGGGTCACATGTGTGGGGAGTTTGCATGTTCTCTCTTGCTAAATTGGCCGTAGGAGTGCATGTGTGTGTGAATGGTGTGTGAATGTGCCTTGCAATGAGCTGCCCCCCCGTCCTGGGTTGTTCCCTGCCTCGTGCACAGATCCTTCCAGGATAGGCTCTGGACCCCCCGCGACCCAGTAGCATAAGCGGTTTAGACAATGGATGGATGTATGAGGGTGAGTCACAATGACGACAGCTGCTCTGTTGACTTGGTCCCAGGAGTCGTCAGCGTTGGTCTGCCGGGGCCCCCGTCCTGTCTGTGGAAGCACCCGTCTTGTTGGCTGTTCTCTCTGCCTGGGCCCCCTCTCCTGCTGCCTCACGTTTGGGTTGAAGTGGCTCCCCAGTGCTTCTGTAAAGCTCTTTGTGTATCTTAGAAAAGGGCTGTATAAATGTAACATTCATTCATTTATTCAAGGTCCCAGCCAGAAGAGTGCAGTACTACACTGTCCCCCACAGCCTGAATCAGCTGGATGTTATAGGATTAAGACACTTCCTGCATTAGGCCATTTACCCTCAGTGTATTTCCATACCCTGACAGGATGGATGACAATACTATGGCCCTAATTTTCAATACACAGTTTTCACAGGAGTCTCACCCTCATCCACATTCTCTGCATTCCTTATCTCATGCTTCTTTGCCACCCGCATCTCCTCTGCCTGCTTTGTCTCATTTTCCCACAATTGAAACACCGTCCAATTTGTCTCTGTTTTAGTTCTACCACATTAGTCCCTGAGCAACCAGTCTGATCCCGTTCCTCTAATTTCAGATGCATCTGGCTTATCTGATTGGGACTGAAGCTGCTGTTACTAGGAAAACCACATTCGTCCCACTGGGGCAGGTCTGACACCGCGTCCTTCCCATATGTCTCCCATAATTGTTGTACAGAATTTCAGCTGGAGTTCTTTCCCAGAAGCAAGTAATTTCACTTTAGCACCTGTTCAGTAAAAGTCAAGTAGGTCTTTAATGTTATTTTTAACTTTACACAGTTGAGTATAGTACAGTTACAAAAGAAACTGTTTCCCTCGGACCAAGGTGCTACTTAAATTAACAGAAGACTAACACATACCAACCTAGCAACATACTGTATGGTGCATAATGAGCAAAAACTGTGCAAACATTGCAGGACAGTGCAAAAAGAGAGGACAACTGACACCAACGAGCACAAACAGCACAGTAAACCCAGTACTGAGAAGGCGCAGTTTGGTTGTCCAATGAGGTAGCAATAAAAATAAATAAAAGTAACTGTAAACATGGCGACAATAAGATAAAAAATAGTAGTTAAATAATAAAGTGTGTTAATGAGTGTATGTGTGTGTGGTATCAGATTAGTCCCTGAGAGTTCAGTAGTCTGACGGCATGGGGGATAAAGCTGTTTGAGTCTGGCTGTGAAGGCCCGAATGCTCCGGGACCTATTTCCAGAAGGCAGGAGGGTGAAACGATAATGTGAGGGGTGGGTGGGGTCATCCACAATGGTGGTGGCTTTGCGGATGCAGTGTGTGGTGTGAATATCTGTGATGGAGGGGAGAGATATGTTAGGGTTATCTTCTTCTGAAGATGCGCTGGAAACAAACCAGTCTCTGAACACAGAACAACACAGACAGCTGTGATGACGTTTTACTTGCTGCAAGGTGTAGGGAATCCACTTGCAGAGTCTCCGCAGTTTCAGAAAAATGATGGTTTATTGAACAGCAAAAATAATACAATGTAATACAGTGTAGAGACACACCGGGTACTGAAAGGCAGCTCAGATACAAATTGAAGACAGTTCTTCACCCCCCTTTATACCCAAAAAGGCCCTCCCCACCAAGGTGTTGTGTGTAGGTGTTGTGAGTGAATTTACATATAAAGAGTGACCCCCTGGAGTGTGAGGATCCTGAGACAGGGACGGGACAGGACAGGGTGGAGACTTTTATGATCATTGTAATTCAATTCTTATCACCTTATCTTATCCTTATCACCATAGTGGTGCCAACTGGAACCCCCATTCTCTCCCTGGCTTCCCCCATGATCATAAATTCCTAACATTGTCTGCATTCAAATGATCAACCAAGAACCTTGGGACATTTTTACCACTTTTCCTTACAAAGGGAAGCCCGGTCCTGACCTCGAGGTGTCAGCCTCTCAGTCGAACTCAGCCAACTTCGAAAGAGTAACTCCCCTCGCAGTGTCTTTTATTGAGGTACACAAACAGGATATGCAACTGACATTGAACATTGTTTGTCACCATATATGGGGTGGAAATATTCAAGCGACAGTTCTTGAGACGTGTTATTGCTCAATTAAGATCAAGCTGCGGCAGGGTGTTGTTTCTAAGCGTCTAGCAAAATGATGATAAAAAAAGTACATATTTCTCTAACACGATACTCCCAATGATTTTCTCACCTGTCATCACTATCTGTTGTAGGGACTTGTGATCTGAGGCGACACAGTTCTCAAAGCAGACCGTGATGCAGCTGCTCAGGGTGCTTTCAACAGTTCCCCAATAGAGTGTGAGAATGGGAGATGGGCTTTTCTGAGCTTCCGTGGAGAGTAGAGGTGCTGCTGTGCTTTCCTTACTATGGAGCTGATGTTGAAGGACCTGGTGAGATTCTCCGCCAGATGGACAACAAGGAATCTGGTACTCTCTACGATCTCCACAGATGAGCCATCGATGTGCAGCAGAGAGTGGTCACTCTGTGTTTTGTGTTCTTCTAACGTCAACAACCATCTCTTTGGTCAACATTCAGAGACAGGTTGTTGGCTCTGCAGCAGTCCGATAGTCATCACACTTCCTCTTTGTATGCTGAGTCACCGTTTTTATTGATGAGACCCACAACAGTCTTGTCATCTGCCTGATGTTGATGATGGAATTCGAAATGTGCATTGCTGCTCAGTTGTGAGTCATCGGAGTTAACAGCAGTGGGCTGAGCATAAAGTCCTGGGTTCCTGCTACAGCGTCTGAGCAGTTGCCTTCGTCGCCCATAGCTCCTGCGCAGCCCGAGCAGCCGCCTCCGCTGCCCCCTGCGGCCCCAGAGCCCGAGCAGCCGCCGCCTGCTTTGCCCGTAGCTCCTGAGCAGCCGCCTCCGCTGCCCCCTGCGGCCCCAGAGCCCACGCCCGAGGCGCTCCCTCCGCCTCAAATGACTGTGCCCCCTGGGGCTCTTGTTCCTGGCCCCACTCCTGTCCCTGACCCAGCTCCAGACTTTCCTGCCCTAGTCCCCGAGGAGGTCCCGGACAGTCTGACCACCGTGTGTGCCACGCCCCCTGATTATCCACGTGTGCTTCCCTGATCGTACCCAGCTGTGTCCGATTATTTTCAATCAGTCCTGTCTATTTGAGTTCATGTCTTACTAGAGTTCAGTGTCCGTCATTGAAGTCCGTCTGCGTGAGATGTTTCCTGCACCCCGTGTTCCTAATAAATCCCCGTATCCTGCCTGCCTTGCCTGTTTCCTGCCCGTCCGCCGCTCCCGTTAAATGGCGATCGTGACACAAGGCACACGCACATCAAGTACCAATGCAGCAAATACAGATGAACAATTTAGGAGGAATACTAGTCAAAGGAAGGAAGAAAAGCAGCCCACCCTATCTCATGGTCACGGACACAAACATCAGGGAGTGTTATGAAGAAGACATCACACTTAACACCATTGGTTTTATGCAGTGAATTACACCAGAGAGAGTTTTTACATTCTAGCTGTGTTACGTAACATTCCTCAGCCTTCAGGTTTTTTCCACACAATGCACGACATGCAGGGGTGCCAAACAAAACAGCGGAACTGCAGTGTAGCCAATTATTTGTTTCAGTAGTTTTAAGAAAACTAGAACATAAAATGTTTGTTTTACTTAGTCCACAAAAGAGTTTTTACCTATCTTAGTGTATTTTACATCACATACACTCTCGGTCCGTTGTGGAGTCCATCCCACTGTAGTTGGAGAATGCTGCCATCAGTCGCTTGGTGTAGCACTCGCAGGATTTACCAGGCTCCTGTTTAAACTGATGCATCATGCCCCAGTCCATGCGCAGGAGGACCAGTCTCTGAAGGGCTGTCGCATGGTGAGGCCTGTTCTGCCTGGGGTCCAGCAGGTCACTGGCAATGTCCTTCAACTCACAGTGGGCTTGCGTTCATAGTGGGGTACCGCAGGGTTCGATTTTAGGACCACTATTGTTCCTAATTTACATAAATGATATGGATACCAATATATACAGTAAACTGGTGAAATTTGCAGATGACACCAAGGTGGGTGGTGTAGCAGATACTGAATTAGTGGCTCAGCAGCTACAGCGGGATCTTGATTTAATTAGTGACTGGGCCGATACCTGGCAGATGAAATTTAACGTCGATAAATATAAGGTACTCCATCTAGGGAGCAGAAATATAAAGTACAGGTATTTCATGGGTGTCACTGAAATAAAGGTAGCTGATCATGAGAAAGACCTTGGTGTGTATGTTGATGCTTCCATGTCCCATTCTCGCCAGTGTGGGGAAGCAATAAAAAAGGCCAATAGGATGTTGGGGTATATCTCCAGGTGTGTGGAGTTTAAGTCAAGGGAGGTAATGCTAAGATTATACAATTCCTTGGTGAGACCTCACCTAGAATATTGTGTGCAGGTTTGGTCACCATATCTTAAAAAGGACATTGTGGCCTTAGAAAAGGTGCAGCGTAGGGCCACAAAAATGATTCCTGGTCTTAGAGGAATGTCATACGAGGAACGGTTACTTGAGCTAAATCTGTTCAGTCTCAAGCAAAGGAGATTGAGGGGGGACATGATCCAGGTATATAAGATTCTAACAGGTTTGGATGCTGTTCAACCAAATAGTTACTTCAGCATTAGTTTAAATACACGAACTCGTGGCCATAGGTGGAAATTAGCGGGAGAACATTTCAAGCTGGATTTAAGGAAGCACTTCTTTACGCAGCGTGTAGAGTATGGAATAGTCTTCCTGATAATGTAGTGCAAGCTGAATCCTTGGGTTCCTTTAAATCAGAGCTAGATAAGATTTTAACGACTCTGAGCTATTAGTTTAGTTCTCCCCAAGCGAGCTTGATGGGCCGAATGGCCTCGTCTCGTTTGTATAGTTCTTATGTTCTTATGTTCAACTCCTTCATCTACAGTGTCAGATGAGCAAACCTTATCTCCCCCTTGAGGATTTGGACATACCAACATAGGGGCAAGAATTTCTGCTACCTCGTCCTGCTGCCTGAGCGTTTCGCCACGGCACTTCTTCACCGAGAAGGAGGTAGAGTCGGGTGCTGAATGGTTATGATCCTCGTCTGCAGGGGGGAGAGGGGAAGGGGCAGGGGAACCACTGGCTACTCCTCCCTCGGTGGCATAAGGAGGAAGCTGCTGTTTGGGCAGCAATGCTTGGGCAGGAGCCACACAGTTTATTTCTGGGTATCTAATTAGCGGACACCATTAGGTCCCTTCAGGGGCTCCACAGACAAACTCATTGACAAAATAGAATTGTCACAGAAAAATTCTTTGTCACATGCTCAGTCGACATGGACTGTGTGCTATTTACATATTTTTGGCACAAACGAAATCTCATATGCATATCGATGTATCTTTGGCACAAGTGGACCTCCATCACTTTAAAGAGGGTAAACTCTGATCAGGAAATTTACGACGTCAGAATAAACGGATTTTTTAACAGAAGTAACTGACATGCCCTAATAAGGAAATGCATACAATCAGAATACAATATCTGTGGTTTTTAACAGTGGTAACAATCTGATAATGAAAGGAATCAGATCAACATTTCTATAGCATGTAACAGAGCTTGCTCCCCTCCAGAACTCATTGTTCCAGTAGTTATCTGAAATCATCTGCAGGAGCTATTCTTTTATTTGTATATTAAGCATAATTATTCATGAATATTATTGATTATGTTTATTTGTTTAATGTTTTTATTTATTCGTATTTATTGTTTATAATATAATGTTATATAGTATTGCAACACTTGAAACGAGAGGTACTTGCCTGCCTTAGTGATATTTACTATTGTCTAAGTGTATTCCCACCTGTAGGAGGCAGCAATGGTTGTTATTAAAGGTGCTGAGATTACGCGGCTCAGGGCTGAAGGTGCAAAGTGAAACAGTCATTGACCGTATTTGCCATGTGTGATGGTGTCTGCATATCGGCCCTTTTGCGCCAAACAAACCAGTTCAAAGTACTGTGTGTTAAAATATCATATGAATAAATCCTCTCAAGAACTAAACTCAATATCGTATCCTCATCATTCAACGCGTCTGACTTTTGCACCTCTTACCACAAGGCAGTGGATTACATGGGGAAATTACAAACAAGGAGAATTTAATCTGTTTTTCCTCTACATTGTCGTTATTCAGAATATTACAGACTATGAACAAAAACGGACAATGTAAGAAAATAAAAAAATGTGTATGACAGAAAGCTAGAGTATTTTTGCAATGGTGAGCACTAGCTGGTTTATGTACTAGCTCACACTCAAGAAACAGCATAAATGCTACTCATACACAGTTGGGGGGCAGGGGTCAGTCCTTGTGCCTGTAATGAGGTCACCAGTTGAAACTAACCCAGCCTCAGCACGTCTGTGGGTCCTTGAGCAAGGCCCTTAACCCCCAGCTCCCTGGGCGCCCCAACAGGTAGCTGCACTTCGCGGACAACTTACTCCACAAAGAGTAAGTTGAGGGAGACATAAAAAACACAATTTCCCCACGGGGATTAATAAAGTCCATCCATCTATGGAATATTATTTAGCACTATATAACGCAGAATATAAGAATTACGATTTTATAAAAAGTATGCCAAATATCCATGATATAATCATTACAATGTAAACATTATAATGTAATCAACACAATGGAACCAACTGAGTATGTATTTGCACCTTTTGTTAGTCTGAGTTTCTGTTAGCTACTTTGTTAGTCCTGAATCTATGAATATTCACATTTTTATCGCGTATATTTTATCACTATGTAAAAGGACAAATATATTATCAACCTTTTAGTGAGACAATGTGTAAACGGCTGAAACTACCAAGGTTTACTACTGAAGGAAGGGATTCACCTGAGTTCACCAAAAGTTCATGGCTGAGTATTTTTAAAAAACCAAGTGGAGCTGCTCGCGCCACTATTATGTTCAACCGAGAGGCCAAACGGTAAAAGAAATGACTGTCAAACTTATCACCTAGGGGTAAATATAAATCTATACAAATATCACCTGCATGCACATTACTTCTTTTACAATAACCAACTCCTGATCCATACTGTTAGTCGTGAAAAAAATAACTATTGTGTACATAGAGGCCCTGTGTAAAAAGATAACTGCCAAGGAAAAGATCAAAAACATTTATTTCAAGGATTCAAAGTTTTTATGGTCATGTACAGTGTACAGTGCAGTTCTTATTTGATTAACTTGAATGTCTTCACAGACAAGACGATTAAACAAATAAAGCAGCGCAACATTACAGTAACTAACAACAAACAAAGCTCACGAGTACTATTACAATATTCATATCATTTATTTAAATTTAATTTTACCAAGTAAATTAATTGAAAAGCAGTTACCGCTTTACCTGCTTCTCGGGAGAAATAGCAGATATACAAACGTCATGTATGTAACTAAAATCTTAAGCCAATAAGGGCAAAGTTGTGTCGTAATGGAGGCGGATCCAGCCTGTGCAGCCTGCTAAGAGGTGCTGCCTGATGTGTCTTGCTCTCGCGGAGTTTTGGTACCATGTGACATGGTGACGTAATGCAACGGGCGATAAAAAATATAACCATGATGCATTGCGTCAGGACCAGAATGCATTGCTTTAAGCTAGCGCTGTATGTGGGTGCATGAAGTGGAAAGCACCCAATAATAAACATAACATTTTTTTTAAAATGTTTTCTTCACCGGTGCAGTGAATTTAAATAAAGAGCTATGATGGTGCTGCAAATGGCTTTGCATAGTAGTTAGTAGTAGCATTAGCCGCTGTGTGCGGCATTAGCTTTCTACAGTCCTTACAGATGGTTCGTGTTTTGTCTGTCTCCCTTTCGCCATTTATATTTTCCGCCGGGCACCCGAAATGCTGACACACAAAAGATTCAAAAGTGTCTGGGGTATCTACTATAGTAATTTAGTCAGATGCCGACATATTTACAGCAGCTCATTTGCAGCGCATTCGTGAAACGGCTTTTCGCTCCAACGAGAAATCTCGTCATGTTGTAATATCGCGAGATCTCGTGACACGCGTTTCACTCCCACTTCTTAGTAACAGTCATGATTTGATAAAGTGACAACCTGCGTAATAATTGGTAATACATAGAGTTTGCTATTGTTCAGGCTAGCAGACTGTTATGGCTTGAGGTTAATGGTGCCTGTTACTTGTGAATTTTCACATTTGCAGGGATCTTCTGCCTCGTGAACGTGAAACGGGTAATTATGCTAAAAGAAGAAAAAAGCAGAACTGCAATGTGTGTAAGGCTGGTGCTGATTTTTCAGTCTGAACACAGTAAAATTTATACAAATTACCTGTATTCAAACTTGTATTCTTTATATAGTTTGGTTAATTACTATTTAAAAGTTTTATCTGCGCTCCATTGTATAACTTATATTGGAGACTTGTATGTACTTTTCGATTGGAAATGGTTAGCTGTATACAGGGGCGCCGCTAAGGGGGGGAAAGTTGGGACAATTCTAAGGGCCCACGCCCTTTAGGGGCCCCCAGAGATCTGAATGGGTGTGGTAGGGGGGCCCAACCTCATATTTTGTCATAGGGCCCAAAATTGCTAGCGGCGCCCCTGGCTGTATATACTTTGAATATTTTTATGATTAATTTCTTTGTTTATTTAATTTGGCAACAGATCTACACTTTTAGCAGTATTGCTGTCAATTTTTGTGAAAGTTGTTACTAAATAAAACAAAAGAAGCAGACTTGTGTAAATCCTATATTGGTCGTGTATTCTTCCTGTAGCGTAGTGACAGCTTTTTGTACGGAAGCCGTGAACGGCTGTGCTTGCAAATATATTTTCTTCTGAATAATTAGAAGGATAAGCATATTTTGTCGCCGCCGCGAGATAGTCATGCCATACACAGCTCTGCTCGTTTTTGTACTGTAACCGTGTTACTTAATTTGCGAATCCATGAATTTAACGTTGACATTAAGTCAACATTGACATTGACAACGTTGACATTAAGTGTTGCACCTATCTAGTGTTTTACCGTGAAGGGCATGTTATATCTTGTCTCTAAGTCGCACTATGGTCCAGGGGAATGCTATGTCATATTAGAACATGTGTCGATGATGTGGCAATATAAATATTTTAGAATACTGTCAGTTTTAGTTTCAGAAATCCATCATTTGAGAAAAAAGGCCAGTCACGACAAATATATATGGAATATAACAACAGAGGTTAGCTGTATTTGTTTAAGTGTAAAGATGCACATAGAAACATGCATGAGCTCATCTGAGAATAAACTGAATGCAATGAAGATTTGTGACTCCTGCTGGAAAATGCGAATAGTGGCAGGGTCTTCAAGCAGTACATTTGTCTGAGAGTCAGTTAATATTAGGAAAGGCACCGTTTTTTTTTTCAATGGCGCTAATTATCAAGAAGGAAATGGAGTACCCCAGTACCTGGTTTACGGGCACTGGAAGCTCCAGTATCAGTCAGACTTTCATGTAAGTATATGTGTGTTTAATGACTTGTGCATGTTTCATCTTTACCAGGGGCAGAGGGGAAACTCAATAAATAGCCTTCTCTCACACTTCCAGGCCTGCAGAACTGAGCATGTCCCCTGGTTTTGTGCATATGTCTGTAGGCTTTGAGTTTTTCCTATGGGGGCTTCAATTTCCTCCCAGAGTACAAATACGTGCAGATCAGTTGCATTGGGGAGTCCATACTGTGATGCTGAGTGGGTGTAGGAGGAGATTGAGAGATGAAACTCCGGATGATTTACTCCCTCGGCTAACTAACCAGAACAGGATCGTACCAATACCAAAATGATAAGTTTATAAATGTTTTTCACTACCCTGATTCATTCAGTTATTTCTGTTTGTTAATTCCATCCCCCAAGCAAATACATAAATAAACAAACAAATATTCAGGGGGAATGTGTCATAGGTGATAGAATCAGTGGATGAATGTAAAGAAAAAAAGTAATGATTTCTTTCTCTCCAAAACACAATGCACAAAACTCTTAAGTTAGGTAAGACATTGAAATTTTATGACAGTAGCATGATGCAGAGGAACAACAGAAGGAAAAATCTAACTAAACCTGAGTCAACTAGGACTAATTACACTAAATTAAGTGGAACACACAAAATACCTAAAACAACTTAATAAACAAGCAAGAAATATTACATTTGATTAACTATACTGATGCCTGAGGGAAGTTCTTGTGCATAATGCAGCAAGTATATACAGCTGCAGAGACACTACACATAGTGCAAATAAATTAAAAAGTATACAGTACACACACTGATTCCTGAAAAATCTAAATACCATGGAATACTAATGAAATACTGATGATGATGATAATAATAGAAATAATAATGAATTAGTTTAGGGTATTATGCAATTGACATGTACAATTAAAAAAGAAATTGCACCAGACATTTCCTGTGGCAAAGAAGGGTTGCTTTGTGCCACATTACTCAAGTCAATTCACTTTATTTTGTATAGTACATTTTCATAGCCTTACATTGTCTCAAAGCACTTTACTTTGTCCCTGCCCAATTGTCCCAGTGAGCAAGATCTAGCCTGAAAAATTAGAAAGCGACATTGGCAAGGATAAACTCAGTCATAGTAAGAAACCTTTGGAGGAACCAGAGTGAAAGGGGGAGCCCATCCTCCACAGGGCAGAAGTCAGGTTAACAAAGTCCTGATTTATATGGTTTATATGGTTCAATTAGTTAAGTCCGGATGTAAATACAGAATAACTGGCAGCAGGGCACACAGGAAAGACGTAAACAGGCAGGAGGGCAGGCAGGAGGGTGGCACAGGCAGGACGTAATGGGCAGGAGGGCGGGCAGGCAGGGCAGCACAGGCAGCCAGAACTGTTTTGCCACTGCAGTTTGTTTTACAATTTCATCTGCATTTGTTCCCCCAAGGTATAACAGCAGCTAATTTATGAACATGCTGCTTTTCAGAAAAGTTTAATTTCCAGGAGCATGACCAGTGCATACATTTAGTGTTGATGGTTCTTTGTAAAATGGATGTTCTGTACTTTTATTGATCTGTCCATCCATCCATCCATCCATCCATCCATCCATCCATTCATCCATTTTCTAACTACTTCTGATGAAGTTCCGGGTTATGAGGTATCCTGAAGCCCAGGCAATATGGGACAAACACACACATGCACACACATAGGGTATACCTATCCTTATGGGGCCCGCTCATTGACTTCTATTGGATAAATGCTAACGCTAACTATGACAATCTTAACCCCCACCCTGCCCTAACCATAACCATAAGTAACCAAGCAAAATAAAAGAGGTTTTGCATTTTTAGTTTTTCCACAGCAGTCACAGATTTTTATAAAATAGAGTTTTCCTGGTTTTCAGTTTCGTGGTCCCCATAAGGGAAAAAAAAAACAGGTATTTATCACGCTATGGGGTAGGATAGGTATACCCGCTCGCACACACACACACAGACATGCACACAAATGGATAGATCACCACAGTTACTATGGATGTCGATCCTGCAATAATGAGACAGAACTATCATACTTAACAGGATCATATCCCTAGTTCTACATATGCATAATTATATTTAAAAAAGATCCCACGCACCCAGCACATGAGATGTTTGAACTTCTGCCCTCTGGTAAACGTTACCGCAGTATGCATTGCAGAACAACCAGATTTAATAAGAGCTTCTAACCCCAAAGCCATCAGAATACTAAATGCTAATGAACATACGTTTATGTGAAACCCTACTCTCTCTTACTCTCTGTGCACTTTATTACCACAACTGGTATTAAGTTTACTTTTTATTTATATAGTATAGTGCAATAATATAATCACGATTTGTGTGTGAGTGTGCCCTGTGATGGGCTGCCCCCCATCCTGGATTGTTCCCTGCCTCGTGCCCATTCCACATTCCGGGATAGGTTCCGGACCACCCGCGACCCAGTAGGATAAGCAGTTTGGAAAATGGATGGATGGATATAACTAACATAAGACAGACATTACACCTAACAAACAATAAACACGAAATAAAGGAGTGGATACAAAAAAAATGTAATGCAATGACCAGATTTAACACCTGGATTATGTCCCCCCTTAGTCTCCTTTGCTCGAGGCTAAACAGATTCAGCTCAGCTAACCTCTCCTCATTAAACATTCCTCTAAGACCAGGAATCATTCTCCCAGCCAAGCAAGCCTGAGTCCGGCTTCCACTCCCCCGATCCCCAGCAATGTTAACTTGGAAGGGCGTATTCTGTATGCACAACTGAGACAACCCAGGTGGAGCTCAGCTTATCGGCTGGCAAAATTGCCTTCAGGTATCACCCACCCTAGTGAGAGTCCAAGCTAGGGCCGTTCTCAGAACTCACCCTAAACGAAGTCCTGCTCAAAAGTTGTAATGACCGCCTGAGGTACCTGTCAGCCTTGCCCGTAATGAGTCAGTGGGTGTAGCCGGGCTGACACGCTTTTGGGCATCCAATTGCTGAGAACTCCCCTTCGGTTCTGACAAACTGTACGATCACAAGCAGTGACAGCAGAGCCACAGACAAGCTCAACCAACAGAGAGCGAATGGTAAGCACCCAGCACCCGAAGGGCTCAACTGATCACATCCAAACGACTTCCTGATGGGATTGTGTACGTAACTGGTTTACTGTTGTTAATAGTGGTTGAACTTCTATGCAAGTCCCCTTGTTGGGGGAGAGGGAATGAATGAAAGCATAAGGTGAAATAAAACCTAAAATAAATCAAAAAGGTTAAACGGGAATCAAACCAAATGAATTGTGTTTCTTATTCAATTGTAAACATCAATTAGTTATGCAACAATAACCTAATTGGATGTTAATGTATTGTGATCAAACTGATTTAGTCCGTGAAGTTGATTCCTGCTTTCAGGCAAGAACCTGTGTGTCCAATTATGCGTGTTGTATCACCGCAGTTGACCACCAGAGACCCAACTCAGATGTTGTTAACCTACTATGGCGGACCACTAGAGGTGCAATTTCAATGGAGTGGCACTGCTATGGCTTGCCACTAGAAGCGCAATTTCAAAATTGAGTGGTAGTTCTATGCCTGACCACTAGAAGCGCAATTTCGAAATGGAGTGGTAGTTCTATGCCTGACCACCGGGGGCGCAATATCGAAATGGAGTTGTAGTTCTATGCCTGACCACTGGAGGCGCGATTTTGAAATGGAGTGGTAGTTCTATGCCTGACCACTGGAGGCGCAATTTCGAACTGGAGTGGTAGTTCTATGCCTGACCACCGGGGGCGCAATATCGAAATGGAGTGGTACTTCTATGCCTGACCACCGGGGGCGCAATATCGAAATGGAGTGGTAGTTCTATGCCTGACCACCGGGAGCGCAATTTCGAAATGGAGTGGTAGTTCTATGCCTGACCACTAGAGGCACGATTACGAAATGGAATAGTAGTTCTATGCCTGACCACTAGAGGCGCGATTTCGAAATGGAGTAGTAGTTCTATGGCTTGTCACTAGAAGCGCAATTTCAAAATTGAGTGGTAGTTCTATGCCTGACCACTAGAAGCGCAATTTCGAAATGGAGTGGTAGTTCTATGCCTGACCACCGGGGGCGCAATATCGAAATGGAGTGGTAGTTCTATGCCTGACCACTAGAGGCGCGATTTCGAAATGGAGTAGTACTTCTATGGCTTGCCACTAGAAGCGCAATTTCAAAATTGAGTGGTAGTTCTATGCCTGACCACTAGAAGCCCAATTTCGAAATGGAGTGGTAGTTCTATGCCTGACCACTAGAGGCGCGATTTCGAAATGGAGTGGTAGTTATATGCCTGACCACTAGAGGCGCAATTTCGAACTGGAGTGGTAGTTCTATGCCTGACCACCGGGGGCGCAATATCGAAATGGAGTGGTAGTTCTATGCCTGACCACCGGGGGCGCAAAATCAAAATGGAGTGGTAGTTCTATGCCTGGCCACTAGAGGCGCAATATCGAAATTGAGTGGTAGTTCTATGCCTGGCCACTAGAGGCGCAATTTCGAAATGGAGTGGTAGTTCTATGCCTGACCACTAGAGGTAACCAAAGATATAGCTAGGCGGTTGCCGACGCTAGATGAGTGACACACACATTTAATGCATGCGCATGCTGCTTGTGGCCTTCTTCTGTGCCTTGCACAGTATAAAACCCCTTAAAACAATTACTGAAGCGAGACGGCGCACGCGTTACGGCGACAGATTTAAATTGTGAGTGCACTATATCTCGTCGCAAATGGTGCTTAACCACGGTGGGTCTCAAGCACAGGAGACTCCCAATTTCTAAATGACACACACTTGGCTCACAGCGCAAAGTTGTGTTAAACTTGCTTTGTCTAAAGCAGGCACACACATACGAGTATGATCCTGATAGGTAACTAAGCTATCGGTCTTATGTCCAAGCGCAACATAATTTAGGTTAGAACCTCATAACAAGTATTCCCGTTCGCTAATAGAGAGATCTCTCCCAGGATATATAGAAACGGAGACACTCGTCCGAATTGAACCTGGAAACAAAGCGCTACATCTGAGAATCTCGTCAGACATAGGGTTAAAGTTTACTGCAGTTTAATACGAAAGAACTACAATGAAATCACCGAAAATAAAACAAAATAATATAACTACTAATAATAGAAATAAAAATAACTATAATAAGCCCATATGATCCCGCTTAAATGCCTTCAGATTGCCATGAGTGCGACTTTTGCAACCAGTTGACAGTAGCGCTTCTTCACTGCACGTTCGGTCATAAAAAGTTTAAATTGTGTGCTCAGAATAAGTTTAAACCTTGTGCCTTGTGATTATTAACCAATTTTTATGCTGAATGGTCGGCTCAAACTCAATTGCGAAACACCGTGAGTCTGTTAATGTGTGACTTAAATGGAACTCATTAATAACCAGTATCACGTAATAACCTGGGTTAGAATAGAAGGCTTGTCCAACGAGCTGCGTCACCAGGTAATGTAAACGATCGGTAGCGAAGCTCCCCTCACGGCCAATGAGAGAGAGTCTCGCGATATTTCAGGCGAATTTGAGGTTTCAGAGCGTAGATCGCACAGGCAGGGATTCTTGTGAGCACTCAATGAACGGAGGCTGAAGTTGTGTAAAAGACATGCATTTATTCCTATAACTAACATAAGACAGACATTACACCTAACAAACAATAAACACGAAATAACGGAGTGGACACAAACAATGTAATCATGAAAATGCAATGACCAGATTTAAAATGAGTAACCTTAAAAGGGAAAATACTGTTCTGCAAAGCAAGCAATTTGTGGAAATACTGTCCTAAAGTAATATAGCAGGTGAATAGGAGTTTAGGTTGTTATAAATGAAAGGAAGTTTGTTTACTTGGTTGCAGAGTGGGGGGGGGGGTCTTGGCAGTTGGTTGCGGAGGCTGATGAGCTGATGGGTGATGGCACTCAGGGAGGCGCGGTGTTTGCAGCGGTTGTTGGAGTGGAGCCCCTCTGATTCCCTCTCCTGGTGAAGCTTGGGCTTGGTTGCAGTTCTCTGTCCAGCTGGGTCTTCACTGATAGGCTTCAGGAGGGCTTCTTGTGGGCTTCTCTTCTCTTGGGCTGATGTTCTCTGCCTCTCTTCGTGCTGATGGTCTTTTGTTTTCTCCTCCCTTCTGTTTCTCCTCTCCTGGCTTTGTTCTGAGGTGCCAGGTTTTATAGTGTAAAGTTCGTGAATAGGAGTGACCAGGAATTCGACTCCTGGACCAATGGCTGACCATCCATTTGGCGGGCTTTCGGAAGGGGGTCTGTATCAGTCCTTTTGAGATTTATGACCAGAGTGATTTCCCTTGTATTGATGATTTTCGTTAGGCTGGTGTAACTTTTGATATATTCACTTTCGTGGTAACCACTGACCAGATTTGGAAACTGGAGTGATTTTCCATCGGTTTGATACCAAACATGCCATAGCAGCCTAGCGGTTCACACCTCATACCATCTGTAATGATTAATTAATGATTACTTATATTATGTCGTTATGTTATATTACTCACACCTTATTTTATGCCTCACAATCTATATAATTGTAAATATACTGTGTAGCTGCTGGCGCGTTCCAAACTAAATCTCATTGTACTTACAATGTCAATAAAAACATCCATCCATCCATCTAGGCAGGCCAGTGTCGCCTCCATCCTTCCTGAAGTCAGTGATTCCTTTGTCTTTGTGCTGTTTAGTGCCAAATTGTTTGCTGAACTCCAACCTATCAGTTTCTGGACCTCATCTCTGTAAGCTGACTCATAAGAACCAAAGAGATTTACAAATGAGAGGAGGCCATTCGGCCCATCAAGCTCCTTTGAGGAGAACTTAGCTAATAGCTCAAAAATCTTATCTAGCTCTGATTTAAAAGAACCCAGGGTTTTAGCTTGTGTTACAATAACAGGAAGACTATTCCATACTCTAACTACACGCTGTGTACAGAAATGCTTCATCAAATTCGTTTTAAAATGTTCTCCAGCTAATTTCCACTTATGGCCACGAGTTCTGGTATTTAAACTAACATTGAAATAGCCATTTGGCTGAACAGCATCCAGACCTGTTAGAATCTTAAACACCTGGATTATGTCCCCCCTTAGTCTCCTTTGCTCGAGGCTAAACAGATTCAGCTCAGCTAACCTCTCCTCATTAGACATTCCTCTAAGACCAGGAATCATTCTCGTTGCCCTACGTTGCACCTTTTCCAAGGCAGCAATGTCCTTCTTAAGGTATGGTAACCAAACCCGCACACAATATTCTAGGTGGGGTCTTACCAAGGAATTATATTATCGTAGCATCACTTGCCTTGTCTTAAACTCCACACACCTAGAGATGCAATGTGCCTTCTCGCGTGGTGTTCCTGCAGAGGGAGTCTGTGAGTGCTGGAGATTGGGGGAGGGGGCAGTGTGGCTATGTCTGCTCTGTGTTCCTCCAGACGAGCAAAGAAGCTGTTTAGCTCCTTTGCTAAAAGGGCGTTGCTGTTAACAGTGACGGTGTTGTTGCCTTTGAAGTTTGTAATGTGTTGTATTCCCTGCCACACCCACTGTGGGTTGTTGTATGTGAAGTAGACCTCTATTTTCTGTTTCTCTGCCTGCCTGGCAACCTTGATGCCCCTATTCAGGTTAGCTCTGGCTGCACTCTGTGTTCTTGACTGCGCTGTCTTGTCCTGTAGTATTGTATTGTTGCTCTTGTGTTTATCTTGCACTTTCTCCCTCTGTTTGTGCTCCTTTCACTCTGTATAGTTCTATCTTGCCCGCACTTGTGTCATCTTGTGTTGTTTCTGTTTTTCTTCTTTGTCTTGCACCGTGGTCCAGGAGGAACAATGTTTCCTTTCACTGTGTACTGTGTATATTGCTGAAATAACAATAAACCCACTTGACCACCTGCCTCGATTCATCCTGAAGAGTTTTCCAATGTTGTTCAAAGGTCTGTTTGTTTCGGGTGAAGGACACGCCCCTGGACGTGCTGGATAAGGGGACCACAGATCAGTGTCCTCAGTCCTGCTTCTCCCTTCAAAGCTGAGAGGAAGATGACCCGCCTGCTGGTTCTGGTTTTGGCTTATGGAGCTCTGCTTATCTCCACAGAGGCCCAGCAAGATTACCACAGTCTCCCTGCACTCTACAAGACGGCCATTAAACTCGCAGTCGAAAATGCTCATCAAGGAACCCGTCAGCACATGAATTTCTATAACATCCAGGGCCGTCCGAAGGTAACTGCTGAGAAAGTGTTTACAAAAGTGTGAAACTTTCATCATCTGCAAGCTGAACTAATGAGAATCACATTGATTTTGATGTTTTAATTTCAATGCATATGATGCTTAATGTCTCTTCACAATGAAAGTGATGGTTGTATATCTCAGCCCTGGTCAATTTTACCTTCTCACAGTTTCTCTCTGAATCTGCTGCAGTCAAGTCTGTGACAGTTTGCCATTTTTTGGGTGATTATTGTTTGTTATATTGCCTTTAAAACAGTTGTAGGCAATTTTGTATATAACGTGTTTATGTGATTTAGATCAGCAGTGAATACATTGACATTGAGATTCTCTTGAGAGCAACAAAATGTCCAAAGTCAACTGCAACAGACCATCGGGCTGACTGTATTTTCATGGACAAGAGGGTAAGTAAAGAGTCACTGTGACTGTGAGCATTGGACATATCAGTTAGCAAATTAATTTAGGTTCATGTTAACTTTTTTGATGCCCTGCGGAGGAAAGTTAGCCAACAATAAAGTAACAAATAGATAGGTGGCCTCAAACAGCCAGTTCCATCACCTTATTCTCAAATTTTAGTAGGTTTACAGGCTTAAAGGCTGGATTACCAGGCAGTTGAAATCAGCCTTAAATGGCAGTGTGGTGTTTTGTGGTGAAAGGGCAATTAAATCTGGTCAGAGCAGGGTAGATGCGCAGTGTGAATTACCCTTTAAATTTACCTCTTTAAATAGTGAACTACAGGACCACTTAGCTTGATCGGAGGACAGTATTTTAATACAGAGCAGTGTTCAGTTAAACGGGATTTGTTGTTCATACTTTTAGATGAACTTGCTTTGTATAATATAGCCTTAAGGTGACCCTGCTTTGGAAGCTCTTTCCTCTAAAATTGTTCTGTGTCATTAAACCCTGCAGTCCAGCAGCTCTGCCTTAAATCTTTAGATATATCTTTACTACACCTTCTCTCACTGTATTTATTGCCCACCACTCTTTAAATACTGTTTTTGTGTGTCTGTGTGTTTTTGCAGCCATTCATTAACTGTAGAGTTTGCAGCAGACGGTCTGGTAATAATCTTACACATCCATCAATTGACTGTGTACCAAACAAGAAAGTGGATGAAGTAAGTGTAGAGAGTCTTAGCATTATGGAAATGTAACAGGTGTGTGAATTGTGTCTAAACATGTGGTTAAACTTTGATTGTGTTTGTACATGGAAAAATTTGATCAGAGTACTGTTTATTAATGACAAGGTTACTTTTAATCTGAACAACAGTGGCAGCACCAGGGAAAAGCTTGGGGGGGGGGCTCTAGCTCCTCCTCCAATGACCATAGTACCCCCACAGCACCCCCAAAATATTGGTTTCATTTTTTCTTTAACTATCTGTAAAATCTGTATATTGTGTAAGACATTTTTGCGGTTTTTATAGCATACTTGTAGTGTATTTTTTCTTCAAAGTACACATAGAGGCTCTGTGAGCTAGACGTTAGAATTTCATATTTTATCCTATTTTATCCATGCTGTAGCTTATCGTGCTGTGTGCTTCTATACACCATCTACATAAGCTGAAAAGCTAAAGCACCCGGTCTAAATAATCTCACTCCCCTATAGCACCTGTAGCATTAAGTCACTGGCGCTGCCACTGCTGAATAAACGACTCCAATCTGACTAAACCGCTTAACTTTTCCTCCCCATGTTACATTTCAGGACAAACGACGTAATATGTGTCCTTCTGATAAACCTCCTCTCAGATCTAAAACTGCCTTGGCTTCCAAGGACACTAAAGAAGCTGAAGGAGACTGTCTGGGCTGTTTCTGATGGCTGATGGTCCTGCAATGTGGACCAGAGGAGGAAACTGGAAGGGAAAATGCTTTGCTTTATATCATGCCCACCCAAAGCCCCCAGTGAGTAAGCCATAGGCGCCGATAGCATGGAAAAACTCCCAAGAAGGAAGAAACCTTGGGAGGGACCAAACTCAAAGGGGGAGCCCATCCTCCTGGGGCCGGCAAAGTGTAGGTGCAGGATCACAAAAAACTTAACGAGAGAATTCGACTGTCCCTCACAAAAACTGTAAAGTTTTAGTGGCTAAATTGCTTTTTCTATGCCTTTTCAAACAGGAGGAGATTTGTTTGGCTATATGTAGAAATTTTCTATACAATTTAGACAGCACAGAATCATTAACCTACTTTAATGAATTTATTTATACAACCACATATTTCACACATTTTGACATCAGTCATGCAGTGAAGATACAGTCTCTTTATTTCTTGACGCCAACCCTCCCCATTAATCCGGGCTTGGGACCGACACCTAGTTGAGCTGGCTTGCTCCCTTAAGTGGCTGGGTTAGGCTAAACTATGTACATATTTATAAAGACTACAATAAATTTATAAAGACCTCCCTAAATATGTAGTCTAACAAAACGCAGTTTAAAGAAGGTAGCCTACCTGGTAAACAAAGAAATTAAAAGGCCCACAGCATATAATCGGGCTATATTCCAAGCAGTTTTTAAGAACGTAACCTACATGGCGAAATTGAATTACTTTCTGGACCAACAAACGCAACCAGGCATGAACATTATGCACCTTCCTAGTCTTGATGTAAGTCGTCCTACAGATGAGGACGTTAGGCAGCCTTTAGATCCGACCCATCATGCACTGCAGTTTTTTGCAAATTCCTCAGACGGAAAACCATTAAATACCTCTTCTATTACCTTATATTACCTTATATTCATGTAATAAATATACAAATATCAATTAGTTGGAAATCAGCCAGACAGACGTAATTACTACAAATGGTTTCCACTGTATTTGTGACTCTGAGTGCCGCAGGCTTGGATGCAGTGCCGCACCATTTTGTAAGGCATGCACTGGCCAATCATGTAGCACTTCTCTCAGAAATATTAATGAGACATCACCTACCACCCTGCAAAAAAGAAATTTGCCGCTTGTCCCCCTGCACATGAGCCAACTTGGCTGCGTCAACCAGCGGAGCTCCGGAGCCTCTGGAGAAACACGCGGCAAAAAAGGCTCGCATGCGGTCTTCCAAAGTTTGGGAATACTTCAGTCATGACACCTTTTCTGCGCCTCTACTGTAGCTGGCGTTAATGATGCTGTTTCAGCCATTTTATATTTTCTGTTTACTTATTCTGTCATGTAAGACTGAGACAAATTATCGTTTACGACAATTCTTACACACTGTAGCCTGACTTGCTGACTTAAGTAAGTTTAACTATAAGCTACCTTTGCTAGTGTTTGTGAATAACATGTTTCTCTAGTTATGAAATTATTCCATGTTTTAGCATCTGTTTCAACATTAAAGTCAAATTGGTATACTGAAATATATAAAAACTATTGAACTATTAACTTAAGTCTAACATAGAAAATCCTACTGAATCTCTTAAGATTTTCCTTTTTTGTTAATGCACTAATGTTTAAGAAGTGTCTTAATAAATTGAATTTCAGATTTGTGTGTGGGTGGGAGTGGGTGAATTGTATTAAATTCATACATTCATTCTTTTGGCTCAGACATTACTGACCTAAAACAAATTGAGGCATTGGGTAAGTGCTTAAATTAGCTACTAAATGGCAAAAAATATTCTAAATATCACATTTTCCATTCTTCGGTATAATTTTAACGAATCACCTATGCTGCCAAACATTAACGCATAGATTGTCACAACACTCTATGTTTTAGTTCTTCTTTATGTGTATAGGACGGTGTGATGGTTCTGGTGGTGGGTGTGGCCGACGCTGCTCGCGATGTTTGGCTATGCTGCAGTCCCAGGGACCAAGTTGGAACACATTTCCACCTTCAAGCTTAGGTGGAAAAACGGCACCGAGACCCAGCAGCAGGACAACTTCACTTGTCCAGACAACCAGCCCTGCTTCATCATTGAAGTAAGCCCTGTGAACAGGAGCGAGATGTACTTCTGCAGTGGATGTTATAGCGGAAAGAACATCCCCATCCTCACGTCTGCCGGAGTGCCCCCTCAAGTGGGTGTGTGACTTAACTCGATGGATGAATTGGACAGAATGTACTGTTACTAGAGGTCGACCGATATGGGTTTTTCAATAGCCGATGCCGATATTTAGGAGTCAGGGTCAGGCGATGGCCGATATATGCTGCTGATTTTTTTTGGCCGATAATTGGACGTTTTCCCCTCTATTTGCATGGTAAAATATCACACTAATAATAACAAACGATACACAAAATTTCTCAATTTAGCATTTATTGAATACTCAACTTGGAAACAATAACACATTTATAAACAATAAAAATAGCAGCATCAGAATCTCTGTTAGTGCACAATATAGCAGCAAACTCCTCATGTTTGACGGAAGGAAATTTGTAAACAATACAAAAAGGAATAAGCATGTTATCTTCAGTTGTAATCCCACTTCCAGTCCCTGAGTCTTACTCACCACACTCATACTTCACAGCAATCAGACAGCAGTTAATTAACCAGAAGAGAAAAATGCAAAAACACAACAGAACTTGTAAATAATAACAAACTAATAGACAATAAAAATAGCAGCATCAGAATCTCTATTAGTGCCAAATATAGCAGCAAACTCCTCATGTCTGACGGAAGGAAAATTTGTAAATACACAAAGGAATGAGCACATCTTCAGTTTTAATCCCATTTCCAGTCCCTGAGTCTTCCTCATCCCACAAGCAGGCAAGGCATGTCACCCCGGTTGTGTGACACTTATTTTATATAATAAAATAAGTGCCCCCTGCGGCCCCAGAGCCCGAGCAGCCGTCTCCGCTGCCTGCAGCTACCGCGCCCACGTCCGAGGCGCTTTCCCTGCCTGCAGCTCCCGGGCAGGCGCCCCCTCTGCAGCCTGCAGCTCCAGTCCCTGGCCCCACTCCAGTCCCTTCTCCCCCTGTGACTCTGGTACCCTCACCCCGACGAGCCCGACCCCGGCCGCAGGTCCTTATGTCTGTGTCCCATAAGGGGAGAGGACACAGACGCACGGCTGGGGTCCCACCCGCCCAGCCCCCTGGCTCGCCCTCCCTCGCCGGCGCTAGGGCTTGGTCGGCGCCTGCGGGTCCTGGCCCTCCGGGTCGGCTGTCGTCTGCGGGTCCCCCTCCGCGGCCTCGTCGCCCTGCCTCGGTCCCTCCTCCGGCGTCTTATCGGTTGCCTGCGGGCCCCCCGACGGCGGCTCCTCATTCGCCTGCTGGTCCTCCCGCTCTGGCGTGTCGGAGGACGTCGCCGTCTGCTGCGGCTCCCCCTCTCTCCTTGCCCTCGCCAGGGTCCCTTCCAGCTCCTTCGTCCCCTTCCCTGGTCTCCCCTCCGACTCCCTCCTTCGTCCCTGCGTCTGTCCCTCACCCCATCTCCTCGGCCCCTCCGGCTCCGGCCTCCCGGCCGCCTGCAGCCCTTCCGGCTGCCTCCCGTCGCCCGCTGGGTCTCCCTCGGGATCCTCTTGGTTCCCCCTCCTTCTCTCTCTGGCCTCCCGTCTTTGTCCCTCCTGCCTCTGCTCCCCCTCGCTTTGTTCCTCCTGTCTCTGTCCCTCCTCTCTTTGTCCCTCGTCCCTCTGGCTTCTGCTCCTCTTTCCCCGATGTTCCCTTCGTTCACTCCCGGTCCTTTTGTCCTGCCTGTTCCCTCCGTGTCCCCCTTTCTGATCTGTTTCTCTGCCTTTCCTGTCTTATGTCAAGTCTTGTCCTGGCTCCTTCCCCTGTGCCAGTTCTGTCTGTCCGTTCTGTTCCCTGTCCCTCATTAATGAGGTTTTATATAGATATACATATATGCCCGGCTTGTCCGCTCCTCGTGTGTGCCACGCCCCCTGATTACCCACGTGTGCTTCCCTGATCGTCTCCTGCTTTGCCCGATTACTTTGATTAGTCATGACCTATTTTAAGTCCTGGTCTTACCTGTTTGCCCTGTCCGTCATTGTAGTTTGTCAATGCCTGCGTTCCGTCCTGCTCTACCCGCTCCGTTTCCCCGATTAAAGACCCGTTTTCACAAACACAAAAAGTTGGTTCAGATAGGCGACGGACAATCTGATTGGCTCAGATAGGCGACGGACAATCTGATTGGCTCAGATAGGCGACGGACAATCTGATTGGCTCAGATAGGCGACGGACAATCTGATTGGCTCAGATAGGCGACGGACAATCTGATTGGCTCAGATAGGCGACGGACAATCTGATTGGCTCAGATAGGCGACGGACAATCTGATTGGCTCAGATAGGCGACGGACAATCTGATTGGCTCAGATAGGCGACGGACAATCTGATTGGCTCAGATAGGCGACGGACAATCTGATTGGCTCAGATAGGCGACGGACAATCTGATTGGCTCAGATAGGCGACGGACAATCTGATTGGCTCAGATAGGCGACGGACAATCTGATTGGCTCAGATAGGCGACGGACAATCTGATTGGCTCAGATAGGCGACGGACAATCTGATTGGCTCAGATAGGCGACGGACAATCTGATTGCTCAGATAGGCGACGGACAATCTGATTGGCTCAGATAGGCGACGGACAATCTGATTGGCTCAGATAGGCGACGGACAATCTGATTGGCTCAGATAGGCGACGGACAATCTGATTGGCTCAGATAGGCGACGGACAATCTGATTGGTTCAGATAGGCGACGGACAATCTGATTGGCTCAGATAGGCGACGGACAATCTGATTGGCTCAGATAGGCGACGGACAATCTGATTGGCTCAGATAGGCGACGGACAATCTGATTGGCTCAGATAGGCGACGGACAATCTGATTGGCTCAGATAGGCGACGGACAATCTGATTGGCTCAGATAGGCGACGGACAATCTGATTGGCTCAGATAGGCGACGGACAATCTGATTGGCTCAGATAGGCGACGGACAATCTGATTGGCTCAGATAGGCGACGGACAATCTGATTGGCTCAGATAGGCGACGGACAATCTGATTGGCTCAGATAGGCGACGGACAATCTGATTGGCTCAGATAGGCGACGGACAATCTGATTGGCTCAGATAGGCGACGGACAATCTGATTGGCTCAGATAGGCGACGGACAATCTGATTGGCTCAGATAGGCGACGGACAATCTGATTGGCTCAGATAGGCGACGGACAATCTGATTGGCTCAGATAGGCGACGGACAATCTGATTGGCTCAGATAGGCGACGGACAATCTGATTGGCTCAGATAGGCGACGGACAATCTGATTGGCTCAGATAGGCGACGGACAATCTGATTGGCTCAGATAGGCGACGGACAATCTGATTGGCTCAGATAGGCGACGGACAATCTGATTGGCTCAGATAGGCGACGGACAATCTGATTGGCTCAGATAGGCGACGGACAATCTGATTGGCTCAGATAGGCGACGGACAATCTGATTGGCTCAGATAGGCGACGGACAATCTGATTGGCTCAGATAGGCGACGGACAATCTGATTGGCTCAGATAGGCGACGGACAATCTGATTGGCTCAGATAGGCGACGGACAATCTGATTGGCTCAGATAGGCGACGGACAATCTGATTGGCTCAGATAGGCGACGGACAATCTGATTGGCTCAGATAGGCGACGGACAATCTGATTGGCTCAGATAGGCGACGGACAATCTGATTGGCTCAGATAGGCGACGGACAATCTGATTGGCTCAGATAGGCGACGGACAATCTGATTGGCTCAGATAGGCGACGGACAATCTGATTGGCTCAGATAGGCGACGGACAATCTGATTGGCTCAGATAGGCGACGGACAATCTGATTGGCTCAGATAGGCGACGGACAATCTGATTGGCTCAGATAGGCGACGGACAATCTGATTGGCTCAGATAGGCGACGGACAATCTGATTGGCTCAGATAGGCGACGGACAATCTGATTGGCTCAGATAGGCGACGGACAATCTGATTGGCTCAGATAGGCGACGGACAATCTGATTGGCTCAGATAGGCGACGGACAATCTGATTGGCTCAGATAGGCGACGGACAATCTGATTGGCTCAGATAGGCGACGGACAATCTGATTGGCTCAGATAGGCGACGGACAATCTGATTGGCTCAGATAGGCGACGGACAATCTGATTGGCTCAGATAGGCGACGGACAATCTGATTGGCTCAGATAGGCGACGGACAATCTGATTGGCTCAGATAGGCGACGGACAATCTGATTGGCTCAGATAGGCGACGGACAATCTGATTGGCTCAGATAGGCGACGGACAATCTGATTGGCTCAGATAGGCGACGGACAATCTGATTGGCTCAGATAGGCGACGGACAATCTGATTGGCTCAGATAGGCGACGGACAATCTGATTGGCTCAGATAGGCGACGGACAATCTGATTGGCTCAGATAGGCGACGGACAATCTGATTGGCTCAGATAGGCGACGGACAATCTGATTGGCTCAGATAGGCGACGGACAATCTGATTGGCTCAGATAGGCGACGGACAATCTGATTGGCTCAGATAGGCGACGGACAATCTGATTGGCTCAGATAGGCGACGGACAATCTGATTGGCTCAGATAGGCGACGGACAATCTGATTGGTTCAGATAGGCGACGGACAATCTGATTGGTTCAGATAGGCGACGGACAATCTGATTGGTTCAGATAGGCGACGGACAATCTGATTGGTTCAGATAGGCGACGGACAATCTGATTGGTTCAGATAGGCGACGGACGATCTGATTGGTTCAGATAGGCGACGGACGATCTGATGGCTCAGATAGGCGACGGACGATCTGATTGGCTCAGATAGGCGACGGACGATCTGATTGGCTCAGATAGGCGACGGACGATCTGATTGGCTCAGATAGGCGACGGACGATCTGATTGGCTCAGATAGGCGACGGACGATCTGATTGGCTCAGATAGGCGACGGACGATCTGATTGGCTCAGATAGGCGACGGACGATCTGATTGGCTCAGATAGGCGACGGACGATCTGATTGGCTCAGATAGGCGACGGACGATCTGATTGGCTCAGATAGGCGACGGACGATCTGATTGGCTCAGATAGGCGACGGACGATCTGATTGGTTCAGATAGGCGACGGACGATCTGATTGGTTCAGATAGGCGACGGACGATCTGATTGGTTCAGATAGGCGACGGACGATCTGATTGGCTCAGATAGGCGACGGACAATCTGATTGGCTCAGATAGGCGACGGACAATCTGATTGGCTCAGATAGGCGACGGACAATCTGATTGGCTCAGATAGGCGACGGACAATCTGATTGGCTCAGATAGGCGACGGACAATCTGATTGGCTCAGATAGGCGACGGACAATCTGATTGGCTCAGATAGGCGACGGACAATCTGATTGGCTCAGATAGGCGACGGACAATCTGATTGGCTCAGATAGGCGACGGACAATCTGATTGGCTCAGATAGGCGACGGACAATCTGATTGGCTCAGATAGGCGACGGACAATCTGATTGGCTCAGATAGGCGACGGACAATCTGATTGGCTCAGATAGGCGACGGACAATCTGATTGGCTCAGATAGGCGACGGACAATCTGATTGGCTCAGATAGGCGACGGACAATCTGATTGGCTCAGATAGGCGACGGACAATCTGATTGGCTCAGATAGGCGACGGACAATCTGATTGGCTCAGATAGGCGACGGACAATCTGATTGGCTCAGATAGGCGACGGACAATCTGATTGGCTCAGATAGGCGACGGACAATCTGATTGGCTCAGATAGGCGACGGACAATCTGATTGGCTCAGATAGGCGACGGACAATCTGATTGGCTCAGATAGGCGACGGACAATCTGATTGGCTCAGATAGGCGACGGACAATCTGATTGGCTCAGATAGGCGACGGACAATCTGATTGGCTCAGATAGGCGACGGACAATCTGATTGGCTCAGATAGGCGACGGACAATCTGATTGGCTCAGATAGGCGACGGACAATCTGATTGGCTCAGATAGGCGACGGACAATCTGATTGGCTCAGATAGGCGACGGACAATCTGATTGGCTCAGATAGGCGACGGACAATCTGATTGGCTCAGATAGGCGACGGACAATCTGATTGGCTCAGATAGGCGACGGACAATCTGATTGGCTCAGATAGGCGACGGACAATCTGATTGGCTCAGATAGGCGACGGACAATCTGATTGGCTCAGATAGGCGACGGACAATCTGATTGGCTCAGATAGGCGACGGACAATCTGATTGGCTCAGATAGGCGACGGACAATCTGATTGGTTCAGATAGGCGACGGACAATCTGATTGGTTCAGATAGGCGACGGACAATCTGATTGGTTCAGATAGGCGACGGACAATCTGATTGGCTCAGATAGGCGACGGACAATCTGATTGGCTCAGATAGGCGACGGACAATCTGATTGGCTCAGATAGGCGACGGACAATCTGATTGGCTCAGATAGGCGACGGACAATCTGATTGGCTCAGATAGGCGACGGACAATCTGATTGGCTCAGATAGGCGACGGACAATCTGATTGGCTCAGATAGGCGACGGACAATCTGATTGGCTCAGATAGGCGACGGACAATCTGATTGGCTCAGATAGGCGACGGACAATCTGATTGGCTCAGATAGGCGACGGACAATCTGATTGGCTCAGATAGGCGACGGACAATCTGATTGGTTCAGATAGGCGACGGACAATCTGATTGGTTCAGATAGGCGACGGACAATCTGATTGGCTCAGATAGGCGACGGACAATCTGATTGGCTCAGATAGGCGACGGACAATCTGATTGGCTCAGATAGGCGACGGACAATCTGATTGGCTCAGATAGGCGACGGACAATCTGATTGGCTCAGATAGGCGACGGACAATCTGATTGGCTCAGATAGGCGACGGACAATCTGATTGGCTCAGATAGGCGACGGACAATCTGATTGGTTCAGATAGGCGACGGACAATCTGATTGGCTCAGATAGGCGACGGACAATCTGATTGGCTCAGATAGGCGACGGACAATCTGATTGGTTCAGATAGGCGACGGACAATCTGATTGGTTCAGATAGACGACGGACAATCTGATTGGTTCAGATAGGCGACGGACAATCTGATTGGTTCAGATAGGCGACGGACAATCTGATTGGCAGATTGTCCGTCGCCTATCTGAGCCAATCAGATTGTCCGTCGCCTATCTGAGCCAATCAGATTGTCCGTCGCCTATCTGAGCCAATCAGATTGTCCGTCGCCTATCTGAGCCAATCAGATTGTCCGTCGCCTATCTGAACCAATCAGATTGTCCGTCGCCTATCTGAACCAATCAGATTGTCCGTCGCCTATCTGAGCCAATCAGATTGTCCGTCGCCTATCTGAGCCAATCAGATTGTCCGTCGCCTATCTGAGCCAATCAGATTGTCCGTCGCCTATCTGAGCCAATCAGATTGTCCGTCGCCTATCTGAGCCAATCAGATTGTCCGTCGCCTATCTGAACCAATCAGATTGTCCGTCGCCTATCTGAGCCAATCAGATTGTCCGTCGCCTATCTGAGCCAATCAGATTGTCCGTCGCCTATCTGAGCCAATCAGATTGTCCGTCGCCTATCTGAGCCAATCAGATTGTCCGTCGCCTATCTGAGCCAATCAGATTGTCCGTCGCCTATCTGAGCCAATCAGATTGTCCGTCGCCTATCTGAGCCAATCAGATTGTCCGTCGCCTATCTGAGCCAATCAGATTGTCCGTCGCCTATCTGAGCCAATCAGATTGTCCGTCGCCTATCTGAGCCAATCAGATTGTCCGTCGCCTATCTGAGCCAATCAGATTGTCCGTCGCCTATCTGAGCCAATCAGATTGTCCGTCGCCTATCTGAGCCAATCAGATTGTCCGTCGCCTATCTGAGCCAATCAGATTGTCCGTCGCCTATCTGAGCCAATCAGATTGTCCGTCGCCTATCTGAGCCAATCAGATTGTCCGTCGCCTATCTGAGCCAATCAGATTGTCCGTCGCCTATCTGAGCCAATCAGATTGTCCGTCGCCTATCTGAGCCAATCAGATTGTCCGTCGCCTATCTGAGCCAATCAGATTGTCCGTCGCCTATCTGAGCCAATCAGATTGTCCGTCGCCTATCTGAGCCAATCAGATTGTCCGTCGCCTATCTGAGCCAATCAGATTGTCCGTCGCCTATCTGAGCCAATCAGATTGTCCGTCGCCTATCTGAGCCAATCAGATTGTCCGTCGCCTATCTGAGCCAATCAGATTGTCCGTCGCCTATCTGAGCCAATCAGATTGTCCGTCGCCTATCTGAGCCAATCAGATTGTCCGTCGCCTATCTGAGCCAATCAGATTGTCCGTCGCCTATCTGAGCCAATCAGATTGTCCGTCGCCTATCTGAGCCAATCAGATTGTCCGTCGCCTATCTGAGCCAATCAGATTGTCCGTCGCCTATCTGAGCCAATCAGATTGTCCGTCGCCTATCTGAGCCAATCAGATTGTCCGTCGCCTATCTGAGCCAATCAGATTGTCCGTCGCCTATCTGAGCCAATCAGATTGTCCGTCGCCTATCTGAGCCAATCAGATTGTCCGTCGCCTATCTGAGCCAATCAGATTGTCCGTCGCCTATCTGAGCCAATCAGATTGTCCGTCGCCTATCTGAGCCAATCAGATTGTCCGTCGCCTATCTGAGCCAATCAGATTGTCCGTCGCCTATCTGAGCCAATCAGATTGTCCGTCGCCTATCTGAGCCAATCAGATTGTCCGTCGCCTATCTGAGCCAATCAGATTGTCCGTCGCCTATCTGAGCCAATCAGATTGTCCGTCGCCTATCTGAGCCAATCAGATTGTCCGTCGCCTATCTGAGCCAATCAGATTGTCCGTCGCCTATCTGAGCCAATCAGATTGTCCGTCGCCTATCTGAGCCAATCAGATTGTCCGTCGCCTATCTGAGCCAATCAGATTGTCCGTCGCCTATCTGAGCCAATCAGATTGTCCGTCGCCTATCTGAGCCAATCAGATTGTCCGTCGCCTATCTGAGCCAATCAGATTGTCCGTCGCCTATCTGAGCCAATCAGATTGTCCGTCGCCTATCTGAGCCAATCAGATTGTCCGTCGCCTATCTGAGCCAATCAGATTGTCCGTCGCCTATCTGAACCAATCAGATTGTCCGTCGCCTATCTGAGCCAATCAGATTGTCCGTCGCCTATCTGAGCCAATCAGATTGTCCGTCGCCTATCTGAGCCAATCAGATTGTCCGTCGCCTATCTGAGCCAATCAGATTGTCCGTCGCCTATCTGAGCCAATCAGATTGTCCGTCGCCTATCTGAGCCAATCAGATTGTCCGTCGCCTATCTGAGCCAATCAGATTGTCCGTCGCCTATCTGAACCAATCAGATTGTCCGTCGCCTATCTGAACCAATCAGATTGTCCGTCGCCTATCTGAACCAATCAGATCGTCCGTCGCCTATCTGAACCAATCTGATTGTTTTTCTTACACAAAAAATTATTCCGTTTTCAAAACACTTTTGTGCAAGAAATGCTCCCATGAGCCTGTGTTTAGTGCCTACAGAGGTCTTCTTTTTGCCACTGGTACAGGAGAGTACGGGTCCCACCTTGCCACAGCCAGGCACCTCCACGCTATCGACGGGCCGCGGAATCTCGATGGAGCGCACGTTGCCGTACTTGCAACACTCCTCCCGGATGTCCTCCAGGATCTCCTCGTAGTCCTCGTCGTCCACCAGCTCCTCGGGCATGACCATGTTGAGGAGGCACAGCACCTCCGTGGGCATGCCGGAGCTCTGCAGCCGCTGCAGCCCTGGAACCTGCAGCGTCACCGGCGTCTCGATGATGGCCGTCTGTCCCGGGGGGCGACAAGAGTGTCAGATACCCCCTGATCGTCCAATCGTCTCGAGTAACAGCGAGAAATTTACATGGACCCAAATAAACCCAAGAAATAGGGGCATTAAGCTTCCTGGGAGGCACCCAGGAACCAAGTTGGGTTTAGGACATCAGAAAGGCGGCAGCCGAGGGCAAATACTCACAGCGTTGGCATTCTTAGCCCCCACGCTTGCCCGCTGGACGATGAGCTTCTTGTCTCCGAGCTGCATGCCATTGAGTCCAGCCACGGCCTGCGGGATGCATCCCACACAAGCGTCAGCAATTCCATCCGGAAGCCCCGAGTCACCCCAGACCTTCCAGCTGCTGCCCCACCTCACGCACCTGGTCAGTGGCACTGATGTCCACGTATTCACAGAAAGCATAACCCTTAGACAGTGACGTGGCACTGTCCTTCACAAGGTTGAAGGCCTTAAGAGGTCCGAACGACGTCAAGAGTTCCTTCACCTGGGCAAGAGGAGGAGACGCGGGGGGGCGATTAGCCCGACAGTCCAGGCACGGCGCCTCGCTAGAAATGCTAATCTTAACTGTGGGAGAAGCAGCATGTTAAACTTTGCAAAACGACATGAGGAAACAGTGAAGACATCAGGAAAATGGCTTTATGACAAGTGGCTCGACATTACGGTGCAACACTAGAGCTCAAAGCCCCCTGTGCCCTTTCTGCATGACTTACTTACTGGGAGCGTACAAAAGTAACTATTTTGATTCTTGTCAATGAATGATAACACAGATTCCCCCCCCCCCCCCATCCTACAGCATATACAACACAACTGAATTCCTAATCAAGTTCTCTGATAATTCCAACTACGAATTTTGAAATATGGACCGAGTTGCATCTGATTTTAAGGGCCACAATAATTAAGCTAGATGGTATATAAAAAAAAAACTAAATAAAAACAGCTAATTATATGTTAAGTGTTCCATGTATACAATGTGGAGGGGGGGGGGGCGACTCGGCAGAACACAAACCCAGCCGAATCACTGACTTCCTGTTCTTAAAACCAAGAACCACATTGGTGCAGTTAATTAGAGGGACAAAGCCTACAGGAGATAAACTCACAGGTAAAGCTAAGAGCCGCCACAGGGTCCTGCTAAAGGGGCCACGGCTTGAAGCCAAACAGGACGAAATAGCTCTGCTAACATCATTCCTCACTTATTCTACAGGAATCTACTGTAAAGCCGCATTAACCACTGACTTCAGAAAGGAGTCACCTGGGACACTGGCAGCCACAAGAGGGCGCTACCTCCTACCTTCTCTTAGGGGCAAAAAAAAAAAAAAAATCAAATTTATACCCTGTGATCAGCATAATAAGTCTCTCCCCAGCCTTCAACCCCCAAAAAAAGGACCCCATATGCTTAAGAGCACTCCAGGACAGAGCCCCCCCACAGGGGCAGGCCGTCGACAGGGAGGATATCCGTGCGAGGGACGGAATGTCTTACTTGCCTTGTGTTACATGTTGGCATGGCAGCAGTAGGTCAGTACTACTGAACAAATTATGAGCGAAGACTTAACGATCTTACAGGCCCCTAGCTGGGGACAAAGTGGGGAACAAAAATGAAAGAGCTGTAAGTATCAAAGCGGTAGCAGGAACTGCAAAAAAAATGTAAACACCAGGATACAAGCAGCGGTTTCCATTTCACCTGTCTATGGCACATTTACTGGCTTTGACGTGAAATACATTAACAGTTCTGCTGGATTCAAACTCTCTCCCCCCAGTGCTGCTTTGGTACAGCCTTCCTCTTGACTTGGATTACATGTGACTCACACTGGATAAGAAAGATTACGATGACAATCCGAAAAGGAGGAAAAAAATCAAAGAAAAACAAACTGACTGCACTTCTCACTTACCTTTCACTGAAACCGCGATCACTATCTTGTGGGCTGAGTCTTGCCATTTTTAACAGTTTAGGCTAAAGTGAGTGGGACACCGGAGCTCAAAATGTTACAATGCAGGGGTGGACGCAAAACGTTTTGCGATTAACTTTTGCAAAATAAATAGGTAAACTATTAAATGCCTGTATGGATTATGTCTATAATGGGCCGATTTCAGTGGGGTGGCGATATAGGAAGAAAAAAAAAAAATCATAAAAGATGCTAATGAGAAGTAGAAAATGTCTAAAATGTGACCCTTTCAACACTTTCAGAGTAAGACGACCTCATCTGTGCATGTTGTTATGGTAATATTATCCATCACTGACGTCATAACAGAATAGGGCATGGGGCACGATGTGAAAACTCCAGTGAAGCTGATAATCGTTCACCGGGAAAAAGGTCCGAAGTATTTTCTGCCTTTCGAGCGACACAGCAATGTAGGGAACGATTCTTCCGCAGCTCCCCATCGCTGTTAACGGGATGTGAAGTCATCGTTCTCAGTGTGCGGACATGGACGTGAGACACGGCACGTCTGCGAATACTGAAGCGTTTGGGGACTTGGTCGATCTCCCCCACATTTCAAGCACAGTCTATGGTAGTGTTTCCCAGCCCAGTCCTCGGGGGTACCCCCCCGGTCAGTCCACGTTTTTGCTTCCTCTCAGCACACCTGTACCAGGTATTCGGTGTTCCTGATTGGCTGGGAGCTAGGAGGGAGCGAAAATGTGGACAGTCGGCGGTTCCCCGAGGACTGGGATTGGGCAAACACAGGTGTACGGCAATGTGGAGGTATTCGTCAGTTAGGTGACGCGCAGATGACTCGATTTTAAATTTTCATGCAGCAAAACGACGCGGCTGATTCATCCGACTAACACTCAGCAATTAACCCGATATACAAATATTCCAGGGTACCCAGCAACAGGCAGCACAGGGACTGGCTACGTGACTGGTTTGGCAAGCCGCCAGCTGTAAGGCACGTTTCCCAAAGCCTTTGTTGCTAATAAGGTTATTTGCTAACAACATTAGATAACAACTGAATGGTTCCAACTATGCAAGTCGATAACATGAGGTTTTGGGAAACGTACCTTTTACATTAGCGGGGTCTCAATATCTTCATAATTTACAGCTGGATAAACAATGAGCGTAATGTAACTGTCAACTCATTACCTACATGTCTAATAAATGTTTAATAAATCCCATGAATATCTTTAAAAAAAAAAAAAAAAAACCTCAAATGTGCGGCTATTTTCAGCAGCTAGCTTTAAACATGATGCTGACATTTGACCCCCCAGTATCTTGTAATGAATTTTAAGCGGTGAGGTAACTTTGACAGGCTTTCTTTTCCTACTAATCAGTTACACAGAGACGAGTGTTTATTTTATGTATGTATGTGCGTGCGCGTGCGTGCGTGCGTGCGTGTGCGTGTGTGTGCATGCCTGCTTGAGTTCCACGTGCAGCAGTGGGACAGAAACACAGGAGGGTTGTGGGTCGGCTCCCCGGCGACAGAGACTGAGGGCGGGGTACCTGATCGTCACTGAGATAGTTGGGCAGGCCTCCGACAAAGAGCTTGTGTGGCGAGTCTGGAACCACGGTGGAGACGACCCCTGCAGACAGAGCGGCACGGCGCCCAAAGCCGGCCGATCACAGCAAACCGTCAACATGCCGGATAATGACCACGAGCAAACGGCGCGAGTGAAATAAGCCAACTTCAAATCAGTATGACGTCGTTATCTCCTATATAATATCAGATAAATGTAACTCCAGCAAAAAAATACCTAAATACTGGGGCAGTTTGACGACTGTTTTTTGTCTCTCCCATCTTGCTCTCCATGGGAGATGCTGACACATGCAGCACCAGTCAAAAGTATGGACACACCTGCTCTTAATGCATTTGTCTCTATTTTAGCTGTTATTCACCTTATAGTAAAAGGCCTTTGGGCATGGAAGTTATGCATATGAAGTACTGCAAAGACAAAATTTTTGTCTCTTCAAAATAGGAGCCATTGGCTTCGATGACAGCATTGCGGACTCAACCAGCTAACATATGTACCCACCTGGACCGTTTCTCCAACAGTCCTCGAGTTTCCACAAGTTCTGCGCGCAAGCTGGCTACCTTACTCTTACTCTCATCCAACTGATCCCAAACCAGCTCTATAGAGTTTAGGTTGGGGGGCTGTGGGGACCATCTCTTTCCTAGTTCACAAGGTAATAAGCTACTTGCATAACCTTCAAGGTGGGCTTTGGGTCATTATCTTGCTGAAAAACAAGTCATTTTCAGTAGGTGTGTCCAGAATTTTTAACTAGAATAGGAGCCAGCAACCCTAGAACAATTTGGGGGTTAGGGTCCTTGCTCAAGGGCCCAGTGGTGAAATCACTCTGCCAACCCTGCCAACCAGCAACCTTCTTTTCATGGGCAAACATCACAGAGCCACACAACACCCCTATGTTAACAGTAAGAAGTGAGTGACTGAGCTGTGTGTGTGTGTGTGTGGCTCAGCTGGTTAGGATGCCAGCGAGAGAGAGATGGAATACCGCTTTTGTCAAATTGACAGGTCGGGTCAAAGGTCACGTTCAAAAGTTCAGTGGGCGGAGCTTATGTTGTAGTGGGTTGAGCTTGGTTGTGTAACTGACGCAATAGCATATGGATTTAATTATTTATTTAAATATTTTTTTTGTCTTCTTCTTCCCGGGGGGTTGGTTGTGTAACTGCTGCAATGGTATTTGTATTTAATTATTTATTTATTATTTTAAATGATTGTGGCTTAGGGGGCCTGGGTTGGTTGTGTTAGTGCTGCAATGGTATTTGGATTTAATTATTTATTATTTTAAATGCTTATTTTAAATGTTTATTATTTTAAAATGATATTGAGGAGAGTGCTTATGAGTGTGTATTATTTTAAAAATGATATTGATGAGAGTGCTTATGAGCGTGTGTTATTTGAATAAGTTATTATTATTATTATTTTGTGGTGCGCGGGCGGGAGTGAGCGTGGCTGGGTTACCTGATGGAGCGCGAGCGTACGGTGTGCGGTAGCGTGGTAAGGTCCCCGGGCTTCGGAGAATCAGCAAAGGACTTATTCACATACTGGTGCGGTAGCGCGGAAAGGTCCGCACGGCTTTGGATAATCCTCGGAGAGAGCGATGCGGGAGAGCTGAGAGGCGTGCTGCTGCGCGAGTCTGAGAGAAACTGTGAGAGACTGTGGGATAAAATGGTAAAGTTGGAGCAAAGAATGAGAGGAGGAGGTGCAGGGTCTATCGTCCAATAAAAACGCTCGGCGCTAGTTTTGACCGTGTGTTTTTTCCTCACGCAAGCGTTTGTATCACATCGGCGTATGGCGCCAATTTGTAAAGGTCATAAGTCGAGACATACATCGAGTCTGTCAATTTGTCCGCCAGTAAATTCTGCAGGGCCGTGCCACCTGGCCATCGAGGCGCCCCCCTACCCGGCCACGCGGGCCATACATCGAGTCTGACACTTTTCCCCTCCAGTAAATTCTGTTTAAAGTTTTGTTTTCACATACGTCCCAAATTACAGATAATTTTCTTACACAGGCACGAGTAGCATCATCAAGGCCGTACCACCTGGTCATACATCAAGTCTGACAATTTCCCCGCCAGTAAATTCTGTTTATAGTTTTGTTTGTCATACATGACCGTGCAGATATGGGGTGACAGAGACAATTAAATTGTATTACGTCGAGCGGGGGGCCTTTTCCTCCTCCTAGAGGCACAACGCCTTACCAAAGTTTGTACCAGCCAAAGAACCACAAGTTTCATCGAGACCTTACCCGGTAAGTATATTATTTCTTTTATTCCTGTTATAAAAATGCTATTCAATTAAAAAATAACATTCTAATAATAGGTATTCTCTCTTTTTTTTTCTATGTACGAGAGAGAGACTACGCCGACCGGTCAAGAGAAAATCTGCGAGAGAATCAACAGGTATGGACGGAGCAACACCCCCAGCGGCTATACCCGAAGCCTTATTAAATGAAATAGCCATTATCAACAATGCTAATAATGAAAATGATGCGGATTACTCTGCTCAACACGACTCGCCACCAGCGGCGTCTGCTGAAACACTGGCCCAGGACCCCTGTTTTCTCCCATCCTTAGAGACATTAACAAGCATGTTAAATGAAAGGGGTTCTGAAGCAGAAGCGGGGCTACCCCCCACCGACGAGGTCGCATACGGAGCAACACCCCCAGCGGCTATACCCGAAGCCTTATTAAATGAAATAGCCATTATCAACAATGCTAATAATGAAAATGATGCGGATTACTCTGCTCAACACGACTCGCCACCAGCGGCGTCTGCTGAAACACTGGCCCAGGACCCCTGTTTTCTCCCATCCTTAGAGACATTAACAAGCATGTTAAATGAAAGGGGTTCTGAAGCAGAAGCGGGGCTACCCCCCACCGACGAGGTCGCATGGTCCCCCGCGGATTCTGAATTGTGGGAGGCCTTGTCAGACGTGGAATTTCTTCTCGATGCTGAGGAGATTGAAAATGAATTTGGGCTGGGACAATTTGAAAATGTTCAACAGGAAGGTGGCGGTGCCGTCGGTGACGTGGATCCCCAGCCTGACGGGGTCCTTCATCGCCGCAGATTCAATAACGTACAGATTAGGCGGATTCTAAATATCCCGCGACCTAGAAACGAAGGCAATTTCCGCGAGTACTATGAAAATGTAATCGAGGGGTTTCAAAATATTGTGAATGAGGCGATTCCTTACGCCGTATGGGGAGCCTATATACAGGTCACCCTGCGCGCTGACTTTTTAAACGACGAGCTGTCGCAAATTGTACGGTATGGGGTGGGGGAGCTGACAGACTTGCAGCAGCTGCTGGATCGCCTGGTACAGTCTAATCAAGAGATTTTAAACGATTCCAACCTAGAAGTAATCGTAGACGTAATAAATATCCCACGCGGCGGCGGCGGGAACAAACGTAAACTACAGACCATGTTAGCTTCAGAAATAATTTCTAAAAAAGCCAGACACATGTTTATCATTAATAACAACACCAACGCGTGTTTCGCCATAAACTTGGCGCATCTGCTGCACGAAAACTTGGCTGACGCCGAGGCTGAAAAGCTCGGCCTGGAGTTACAGGAGAAAGCGGGATTCACCCCCGATCACGCAGTCGGTTTGAATGACATTATCAATTTCGAGAAAATCATTGATTGCAAAGCAGTGGTGTATTATCAACAACCTTATTCAAACAATCTCCAAATTTACCAGACACCCACGCCTAGCGACGGTAGACGGGCGGTGTATTTCTTTTTACACAATCAGCATTTTTACGGCATTAAAAGCGTAAAGGGGTTCTTAGGGGTGGGGTACGTTTGCACGAGCTGTTTCAAAGGGTTCGACTCGCCTCACTCTCATCAATGCGAAAAATTTTGTAGCGTCTGTCAGACTAATTGCAGAGAAGGTGAAAGCACACCGGCGATACTATGTGAGCGTTGTAATTTCAGATGTTTAAATGACACCTGCTTTGAGCGCCACCGTACGCCTAGGGTCTGCCCAGTTAGGGGGGAGCTCGCTACCCCCTGTGACAAGTTCAGAAAATGCAAAGCCTGCGGGCTCAGATACTACCAAAGTCCCGAGAACCCAAAACCGCACTCGTGTAAAGCAGTAAAATGTAATATCTGCGACGCTAAACTCCACACGGCCGTGTCAGACATATCCACCCCACATCTCTGCTATCTAAATCCTCCCGAGAAGCCTAACATAGGGGAACGGGCCGAAAGGGGTGAGGGGCGTAAAAAGCCCCCCGAATATGTGTTTTTTGACTTTGAAACATCTCAGAGGTCGGGTACCCATATCCCGGTTTACGTGTGCGCCATCTCCGATCAGAACGAGACAATGACCGCCGAGGGGCCCAACTGCGCGCTACAGTTTCTCAGACATTTCAGGGCGCCCTGTTATAGAGGCGTCTGTTTCATTAGTCACTACGGTAAGGCATTCGATAATTACATCATACTGAACGCGATGGTGAAGGAAGGCGTGGAACCGCGTGTGGTATCGCAGGGGAATAAAATCATCCTCATCCTGGACAGCGTGTTTGAGCAAAGGTACATCGACAGTCACTCCTTTCTAAGCATGCCGTTGAGAAAAATCCCCGATGCGATGGGATGCTCGACTCAGATGCGAAAAGGCTATTTTCCGCATCATTTCACAGACGTGGAAAACTTTAATTACTTGGGGCCCTACCCCCCTCCCGATCAATTTGGGCCCGATCAAATGTCCGGCAAAGAACGCGACAAGTTTTATCAATGGTACGACAGTGTAAAGCACCAGACCTTTAATTTTCACAAAGAGATGATCGCTTACTGTAAGAACGATGTGGAGATTCTGAGAGAGGGCTGCTTGCGCTTCCTGCGGGAGTTTAAAACGCTCACGGGTTGCGATCCCTTCTCCGCGGCCACCATCGCTTCGGCCGCGTTGCTAGTTTACAGGACAAATTTCCTGCCCAGAGATACGATCGCGATCCCGGATGTATGGGATTACAGGAGGCAATACAAAAGTTATTCGAGCGTGTCCATCCAGTGGCTGGAATTCATCGGGCGCGCGCGCGGCATCGAAATTCGACACGCGCTGCGCGGGGGTGAAGTGCGTGTGGGGCGCTTTCACTTAGACGGATACGCCGAGATTGAGGGGGAGAAATGGGCTTTCGAGTTTCTAGGCTGTCAGTTTCACGGCTGTCCTACCTGCAACAACGAACACGATATCTGCCCCCTGACCCGTGAGAGCTTCGGTGCCCTGTACGTTAAAACAAGGGAAAAACTCGAGTCGTTGCGCCAAGAGTTTAATATGAACGTGGAATCCATCTGGGAACACGAATGGGCTCACGCTAACACTCACGACCCACAGGTACAGCGTTTCCTGTCAGACTTTGAGCCCCCTGAGCCCCTAAGGCCGCGAGAAGCGCTGTTTGGGGGTCGGACGTCGGCCATTCGCCTGCGTTACGACGTCACGGGGCAAGAGCGCGTCCGCTACGTGGATTTCACGTCGCTGTACCCGTACACTCTGGCTAAATGTGAATTCCCCGTGGGGCACCCGGAAATCATTCATTCGAATTTTAAGCCTCTGAATGAATACTTTGGCCTGATCAAAGCCACGGTCAACACCCCGCGCGAGCTGTTTTTCCCCGTCCTACCCAGCAGACTGCCAAATGGGAAACTAGTGTTTACCCTCTGCAGGACATGCGCGATCGAGAACAGACAGGAGGGGACCTGCGGGCATTCCGACGCAGAGCGGGAGCTAACAGGTGTCTGGGTCTCAGCGGAGGTAAATCTGGCTTTAGAGAGGGGCTATTCGGTCGTGAAGGTGCACGAAGTGTGGCATTTTCCCCAGACCAGCGGCGACCTGTTTAGAGATTACATTAAAACCTTTCTCAAAGTGAAGCAGCAGGCTTCGGGCTACCCCGACGACGCGACCGATGACGTGGGTCGCAGGGAGTACATAAAAAACTATCTCGAGCGTGAGGGGATCGAATTGGAGCCCGATCAGATAGTGTCTAATGAAGGGAAGCGGCAAGTGTCCAAACTTCTGCTTAACTCTCTGTGGGGTAAACTGGCGCAGAGGAGCAACATGCTCCAGACATGTATAGTGTCTGACCCGGGGGAATTTTTTAATTTTTTCTGCTCGGACCTGTACGAGATTTCCAGCTTCGCGTTTGTCAACGACGAGGTCGCCCTCATCCGCTGGCGTTTCAAGTCTTCCTACAAAGTGCCGCCGGGAAAGACTAACATATTCATAGCGTGTCAAACTACCGCGTGGGGTCGGTTGACGCTTTACAAAGAACTGGAAAGATTGGGGCGGAGGGTGCTGTATCACGACACCGACAGCATCGTGTACATAAGCAGGCCTGGTGAATATGACCCGACCTTAGGCAATTACCTGGGCGAGCTGACGTCCGAATTAGCCCCCGACGAATACATTGCTTCGTGGGGTGCGCTGGGACCAAAAAGTTACTGTTACCGACTCAACAACGGGAAAACACAAATGAAATGTAAGGGTATAACTCTAAATTACGAAACCTGTCAAAAGGTAAACTTTGACAGTATGATCGGATTGATTGAAAACTACATCGGAGGTTGTAGGAATAACCCCGCTATAATGACGCAGTACAACAAAATCGAACGCGACATGAAAAGCTTTCGCCTGTTTAATAGGCCTCTAGATAAAAAGGTCAGGGTCGTCTACGACAAACGCAGATTGCTGGCTAGCGGGGAAACTCTGCCTTTCGGTTACTGAAATGTAAAACTAGCAGCATCGCAAAAGGGCTTTTAAAGTTTTTTCTAAAAATCAAAGATGTTCATTTGTTTTAAAATGAAAAGTTTTTTTCAAAGATGTTTTTTAAAATCAAAGTAAGATGTACAAATGTTTTAAACTGAGAAATGTTCCTAGTAAGATGTTTTTAAAAATGAAAAGTTTTTTACAAAGATGTTTTCTAAAAATCAAAGATGTTTTTAAAATGATCATAGTATGATGTTTTTAAAATGTTCATAGTAAAATGTTTTTAAAAATGAAAAGTTTTTTCCAAAGATGTTTTTAAAATCAAAGATGTTTTTAAAATGTTCCTAGTAAGATGTTTTTTATTTTCAAACTTGTGTACTGAAATGTTTTGTACATTTATCACAAGAGTTTTTATTAAAAACTTACCCATGCACTCTGTGTCTGTGAAAGCTGACACCCCTCCAGCAGTGGTTTGCACGTGTGTGTGTGTGTGTGTGTGTGTGTGTGTGTGTGTGTGTGTGTGTGTGTGTCGGAAAGATTTAAAAGATTAGGGCAGTATTTACCGTTTCGTCAGTGTGTTTTTTTTTTTTTTGCAAAATGATGGGTAGCGGCGTGAGAGAGGTCGACTTTGATCACCGTTTAGAACTCCCGTTTACGGCTATAATCGCAGGGGCGAGTTCTTCGGGGAAAACCTATTTCACTAAAGAAATGCTTTTAAATCAGAGTCACTGTTTCATAAGGGGCCCCGTTAAAAAAATTGTGTGGTGTTTCGCTTCCCATCAGCCGCTTTATGATGAACTACGCGATCGGATCAGCGAAATTGAATTTATACAAGGGCTTCCCAAAAGCTGGGAGGACGAGGAGCGCTTCCCCTCAGGCTCCTTGATAATCATCGATGATTTGATGGACAGCGCGTCCGAAAACAAACTCGTGGCAGAAGCTTTCACGAGGTTCAGACATCACCGTCAAATCTCGGTCATCTACCTGGTGCAGAACGTATTTCACCAGGGCAAGTACAGCAGGACTATAGCCCTAAATACGACTTATTATTGTCTGTTTAAGAATGTGCGAGACAGAATGCAAATCAAAGTTTTAGCTCAGCAAATGTTTCCTTGGCAGAAAAAGTTTTTTCTAGATGCCTACCATGAGGCCACAGGGCCCGCGCACGGCTATTTATTGGTCGATTTGAGAGCCACGTGCCCAGAAGAGTTCCGACTCAGGACCGGATTATTACCGGGGTCGTTACCCATCGTCTTTCTACCGGCGAGCCATTGATTTATCACTACTAAGCTATGTCCGAACATCTCAGGAAACACCTGCCGACCCTTAAAGTTTTACAGAGGACGAGGGGGGTGAAACGTAAAAAGATTCTTACGGCTGACCCATCTAACGACATAATTTTGGCTCTCTCCGAAATCTGTCTCAATCTCATAAGAGGTCGCATACCTTTAACCGTAGCTCAATTTACCAAACTCAAGAAACAGAAAAGATTGATTAAACTTTTCGCATGTAAGAAAAACAGCGTCGCTAGGAAACGCGTGGCAATTCTTCAAAAAGGAGGATTCTTATTACCGCTCTTATCAGTGGCTCTGCCATTCGTTACAAGCCTGTTTGCCGGTAAGACGGCTAACTAGCCTTTTCCAGCAACATGAGCCAAGTCAAGAAAATGTTTATGCTCAGCCCCCAGCAACTGCGTACGCTGACCCAGAGGGCGACCCCGCATACCATCGGGGAATCGGCCCTGGGTGAACTCGAACACCAGATGCAGGGTTTAATAAATCAGCCGGCTATGCATCTGGATGAAAAAGTGAAGAGATACAACCAATTGCTACAGAGGTATCTGAATCTAGCCCGAAAAGAGGAAAATCAGGGGCGAGAAATTGTCCTTACAGAGCGGAAAGAAAAAACGGACGAGGAGGAGGAGGAGGGGAGACAGCCTGACGGCGGCGGCGCGACTGGGGACAAATCTGTACAGGAAGTTATCCAGCAAGTGGCGCCTAGGGCTAGAAAGAACGTGGGGTACATCATGCATAAACTGCTCGATTCCGACGGGGCTGTACGTTGGACCCAGTCGGGTGAACTCATCATCAGAGATAGACCCATTAAAGGTTCCCATATTTTAGATTTGATGAAAACTTTATCGCAGCCTAAATCCCACGCCGGCGGATATCCTAAAGGCTGGGAACCCTTTTTAAACGTGATATCAGAATTAAACATCCCCCTCACGAGCGTGGGTAACATCCAAGCCAGGAAAGCCCTAAGTCATCTTAAAGATTACGGCGGAAGGGATCCCCCGCCTCCCTCCTCCCCTCCTGTGAAACAGAACCTCGGGAGACGTAGAAAACGTATTGTTGACGACTCACCACCACCGCTTGAGGGAACCCCTCACACACCGCGCGATTCCTCCCCAGAATATCGTTTATGGCCTTTAAAGGGTACTCCTTATGCTCCGTGGATAGATTACAACGATTAAGTGTTTTATATACGTGTGTGAAAAAGAATTAAAACGCGTCGGTTAATAAAATGTAAAATTTATTGAATAAAGGGTGTCACGTTTTTATTTTTTCCCCAACATGAATCTAACAAGCATAACAATCTTTCAATAGTTTTAACGAACATACATTTTGCGGCTTTGAAAGTTTATCGGCATTAACACGGCTAATACACTTGTGATATTTCTTGATAAACTCGGATACTAGAGCGTCGTTTTTCCTCAAGTCGTCAGAGTACAACATCATAGTCTCTTGAAATGAAAGTCCCATGAAGCGCCGGTAGAGGAAAAAGGCGACGTGGGCCCCGCACGTGGAAGAAAAGTCATGTTGAACTTGACGCGTATTATACCTTATTTCGGTAGCGTGCCTCCCCAAGAAGCTCATAAAACTCTTTGGGTAGTAAGGGGAATCGGGGGGATAACCGTAAGAATCAAAGAAGGAGGCTTTGCCCTCTTGGGGCTCCAAAATTATCCCGATCCAGTGTTCACCCTCTCTATTCTGGTCATGCGTGTTTGCGACCAGAAAAGCGGGCCTGGTCTCTATGCGGGTGGGTAATAAATCGCTAGGCCACACGCCTCCAAAAGCATCCCCCAGCAGGGGCCGTAAAACGCATTCCAGCTGGTGAGTGTTCATGATGATGATGATTAAAAGTCCACCAGAACCTGTCTCTTGGCGTTTATTTCAATCACGCTGTCGAAGCAGGCGTAGACGATGAGACTCATGGTTCGAGGTAGTGGGGCTCTGAACCTTAAATCCAGACGGCACGTGCCGCTGATGGCGGGTGACAGGGCACCGCCGTCCAGCTCGTCGTCTCGGGAGAGATTGAGAGCAAATAGCGAGTATCCGTTTTCAAAATCCTCGCGGTTGATGCATAAGGGCGAATCCTTTAAATGCCTGTTTGTAGCCAGGAAAAGGTTGTAAAACTCTCTGACCGACTGCCTCGCTCTAAAATCGGGCTGGAACGGTTTGCTGGGTATGTGTCGCCCGTTGACTGAGAGGCTCAGAAATTCCAGGTCACAATGCTGAAACCTGAACGGGTTTCTGTTTCGCGTGCCCACGAACGCGGCGTGGTCCACGATCCCCAAAACGATGTAGCGCGGTAAGTTGCCCAGGAAGAGGTTGTCCTGCGGGCAAACCCGCGATTGTGCGGGCAGCGTATAATTTTTAACGACTACCCTGCTTATAGGGTACAGGGCGTTTGCTTTCATGAGAGCGGCCGAGTGACCCAGTGACACCGCCGGGGAGACCTCCACTTTTTTCACAAACAGGCTGGCCCTCAGTATTTTCAGCTCGTAATCGGTGTCATTTCTACACATGAGACTAAAGTCGCTTTTAGCCTTTACAAACTTTAAGCGTATATCCACGTTGTTTAACAGCATTCGTTCGCTGAAAAAAATATCGGCGTGTATAGGACCCATCAGAGAAAACTCCTGAGAGTTTCTACAGAAGGCGGCTCGCTTCTGTAACCCCACGTTGGGGCCCTGCGCTGAGACGTCCACGCTATCCAAGTCGCCCCCGACGTCTTTGTACCAGAGCCCTGCCGAAAACTGACTCTCTAGCGTATCCGTAGAAAAATTGAGCAGGGTCTCTATGACTGACCTATAGGGGTGCGTGGCCGACGAAGAACTGATCAGGACGTCGTTCAGACTCACATCCAGCTGGGAGAATATGCCGTTTAGCGGGTACTGTATAATACCGCAGGGGTCGGCGTCAAGCAGGGGGGCTCCATCGGCCCTAACGATCTTGAGCCTTAGATATAGCAGTGTAGAGTTGAGGTCCACATAGAAATTGCCCGACCCCGGTATTAGGAAATCCAAAACATCCTGATCGGTAATGGAATTTAATGGGTTGATTTCTACATAATTGGTCTGATCTATGGATAATTGCGTCATAGGGGCCGCAAACAGGTCCAATTCAGATTTGGTACATTCAGCCGAGAGCCGGTGAGCTAGAGCCATTCTTGTTTACGCTGCGTTTTCTCTCTCTTAAAATATGTCCCCGGGGGGTTTCCTGTTTCTCTTGGCGGATGGAGACTTGGGAATCCTGACGCCTCTGCCAGATTTATTTTTCTTTTTTTTTTTATGACCTTGCAGCAGGGCTAGAGGTGCTTGGGCTCTCGTTCTACTCCCCCTCCTCCTCCTCCGAGAGAGGAATAGCAGACCCGACCCTTCCTGCTTGGGGTCACCTGTGTTTGTAAAACGGCCGCTGACTACAGAGCTGACTAGATCCGATCCTATTCCTTTGACCGCCGATTTCAAATGAGGTTTCGCTATATCGACCCCACGCTTAAGAAAGGGTAAAACGAATCTAAAAGCCCTACTGAGCATGGACCCCAACCCACGCCCGTACATCACGGGGCTCCCCGCAAAACCGGGGAGCCCATGTCCCGCCTGACTGGTGTAATACGTAATAAATCTCTGTGGATTGTGGTAAGCCATTGTTTTCTTTTTTTTTTTAAACGGGGCGAAAGTGTAGCTTGACGATCGTTTTTCCGTAGGAGAAATTAATCAGAGTATTCTGATCGTTCTTTATCTCAATATGCAAATTCTGTAGGCTCTGCTTGTTCACCGGTACGTACTGCAGCTTGTGGAACGGCAAAGTGACTACGTCGCCGAACGCACCGTCTATTTTAACGGTTCTGAGGAGCGGGACTACAAATTCCCCCACGTGCTGCGGTTCCACGATGTTACAGTAGACGTACATATTGTAGAATCCCGCGTGAATGTCGCCCGGGTAGGGTGAGGTCGACCCGCTACCTCCTCCTAGGTTATACCACTGACCCGGCTCAAAGCCCAGCATGTAGGCCAGAGTAGGTTTAAATTGGATCTTGTATTTATGGTTTCCCGTCATATTAACCCTTCGTGTAATCTCGCTGTATGAGAAGGAAACTTCGGTACCTAATTTTTTTAACGTAGCGTTGATTTCTGTCACAATCTGTTTCAGAGATTCATAATAGCCCACTTTAATTTTCCGAGGAAAAAGGTAAGGTAGGTCCACTAAAGGATCGGCCGCTCTCTTTGCCTCCGCCTCCGTATCCCGCAATTCAAAAGTATTATCCGGGTGTGTAACATTTCGCCACGTGTAACAATACATGATTTCAGCCAGAGCTACTTCGTAAGGCCCCCGTAGCTCTATAGGTCGCGAGAGCATCACGGTGTAATCCGAACTCTGGTTATCGGGGAAGATGGAGAGACAAGAGTTTGACGGTAGCGTGAGGTAAAAAGAGGGGCGGGCGTCCATTTTCTTTTTTTTTCTTTTTTTTTTCTCTTTTTTAAAAAATTAAACCTGTATCAAGTCCGACCGCGGTATCCACGAATCGAACCTCGAGGGCCAACCCTGCCAATGTACTAAAATCCACTTTTTCCCCTTTCTGTCGGTCTTTGAGCCTATAACCTTCTCGACCTTGAACGCGCGTCTCGGAGATATTTTGACTTTCTGCAGCTCCGCTTCATAGAATGTTCCCTCGAGTATTTCACCGCTCACGTCCCTCAATTTATATACCGGTGGGGATCTGGGTACACGTTCGCATATGACAAAGTACTCGTCCGTAAATGTCTGCTCGTACTTTTTGTCAAATATCTGACTGTGCTTGGAGACTCTCACAGTGTCCCCTATGTTAAACTTAAAACGTGGCCGTGTGCTTTTTTTCTTCAGGGGACCGTATAGATTATCAAATACTAGATGAGCATTATCGGGCCTGACCTCGGCAGGTTTCATTTTAATAGCGCTGTGAAATGACTGGTTGTACCCCTTTATTAGATCGTCCAACACGTCCACATATCGCCGGGTGTTTTTAGCCGTAAAGTACCTGTACATCCTCTCTTTTAACGTTCGATTAAATCTCTCTACGATGGAAGCTTTAAGTTCACTAGCCGTAGTGAAATGGGTGATTTTATGAGTTTTTAAAAGTTTCTGAAAAGTCCCATTTAAAAACTCCTTACCGGCATCCGTCTGTAGCTTGAGGGGGACGCCCCCCTCGGTTAAAATAGAATCAAAGGCCTGGGTTACAGCCGCCCCAGTCTTGTTTCTTAACGCGCGAGCATAGGCTTTTTTAGAAAAAACATCAATCACCGTAAGGAGGTATTTTAACCCGTCGTTGTACGTGGCCAGCCCTTGCATGTCGCATAAATCGGCCTGCCACTGATACATGGCTCTCGGAACAAACACTCTGTTCCTGGGGAAATTCTTTTTAACCGGTTTATGTAAAGTATAACTGTCTTGCATAGACAGCCAGTCTCTGATGTCATCAGCAGCCACTTTTTTCCCCGTATCTTGCTGCACGGCTCTCTGCAGTCTGGAGACACCTCCGTATGACCCCGGTTGGCTGGGGTCATAGTACGAACTGCTCAAGACGCGAGCTGTAGTCTTGGCAACAGACATGCTTTTCACACACTGAGTGGGGGGAGAGCGGGGGTGCGGCGTTTTATAGCTGACTGTGGATGGGGGGGTTGTTAGGAGACTGAGTGAACATCAGTGAAATTTTTGTGTGTTTTTTCTACATTTAACCCATATTGTGTAGTTTGTTTTTTTTAATTATTATTATTTTACAAAAGAGTTTAGCTGGGGTGGGGATCGAACCCACGCGGACATACGTCCATTGGATCTTAAGTCCAACGCCTTAACCACTCGGCCACCCTGCTCAGCATTTTTTACCTGTTATTTACAAAGACTATTACAACGGTATTCAAGTTTTATTTTTTTTTTATTTTTGCAATTAGTGAAAGATATATATATATATATATATTTTAAAAAAGCTGGTATACAATTTGTGAAGGTTACATTTTCAAAATGCAGGTATACATTTAGTTACAGCCGTGACAGTTGTTGAGGTAAGAGACTGAGTGAACATCAGTGAAATTTTTGTGTGTTTTTTCTACATTTAACCCATATTGTGTAGTTTGTTTTTTAATTATTATTATTTTACAAAAGAGTTTAGCTGGGGTGGGGATCGAACCCACGCGGACATACGTCCATTGGATCTTAAGTCCAACGCCTTAACCACTCGGCCACCCTGCTCAGCATTTTTACCCATTATTTACAAAGACTATTACAACGGTATTCAAGTTTAAATTTTTTTTTATTTTTGCAATTAGTGAAAGATATATATATATATTTTAAAAAAGCTGGTATACAATTTGTGAAGGTTACATTTTCAAAATGCAGGTATACATTTAGTTACAGCCGTGACAGTTGTTGAGGTAGATTAGCGATGTCACATGCAGTAAAGTGGATATAGTGGCTTTTTCAACGATACATGTATGTAGAGTAGAAAGCATCTGATTAACATCGATAGGCTGCTTATCATGAAATTTAGAGGTGACTACATCTACTATTAAAGCGTAAAATACAAAAATGTGATTACAGTCAAATTCATTGTCAGGAATACAAGATAGACAAGCGCGTATGAGACTTTCGGGGGAATGTCTTTCTCCCTCTGACATCAGTTGAGTAAGTAAATCCATCCCCCGCTGATAATTTTCTCCGACTTGAGAAATCTCAAATAACACTCTATGAAAGCAGCAACAAGCATAATCATCCCGACAATCGCTTTTATCAATAGCACGCAACAATAGTGGACTAACTTTTTCTAAAAAAACATTTAACATAAACCGCCGTAAGGGTCTGCTGATACCGTTCCCCATCACAAGATGCTTTTTGTTTTAGTCTCGGGCCTCCCAACGAGTCAGAAATTCTTCTTCCAGGATCTGCTTAAACGCTGGGTTCTGCTCAAACAGATCTTGTTCCAGTCGAGTGATTTCCACCATGCCGTTGCGGGCCTCACGCAGATCGTACAGGATAGCTTCCACTGCCCCCTCCAACCTGCCGGCGGCCGCTCGGATGCCCAGGGTCGATAGAACGTGGGTCAAGGCGGGTGTCAGCCGATCGGTCCAGAGGTCACGCAACACAGAGTCAAAGTGTATGTAAAAGTAATTTCTACCTGGGGGAAACAAACAAGGGTGTTGTCTCTGACTGGGGTGATCCACTTCACAACCGTAGCAGTTTCTCTCTTGATGCTTCCTGATGACTGAGGTTAAAAGGCCCACTATCATAGCCTTAATACAAGTCAGCATCCCACGGCAGAGAGCCGGTCTGGAGAGAAGCGTGCAGATCTCAGGCGTCGGAGGGTCCTCTCCAGGATCAGAGGCCGGTGATGATGGGGGGGTTGGAAGGAGCTCCCCGGGATCAGAGGTCAGGGTTGCTGCTGGAGCCTCATTGTCCCCGCTTTCACCGTCGCTATAATTTGCTGCTGCTCCTGCTGCTGCCATGATGTTTGTGAAAAGGGGTTGTAACAGAGTCCACTTTATATAGCGACGGCGGGTGAGGGGGTGAGGGGGGTCCTTACGGCGTAGGGTTTGTCATCTCTTGCATCTGCTTACGCCCCCGACTCTCCTTAAACATCGCTTGGTAGTAACCAGACTTTTCTTGAATCATCTGCATCCAAATCACAAACGGTATTCTCAGGCCAAAACAGTCGCATTTAGGCCACTGCCATATATTCACCATTCTCTTGTCCAGCTCCCCGGTCGCGTCCCACTTCATAATGCTGGTACGCTGTTTACGAGCATCTCTATAGTGCATCTCCATTCTTCCAGTCTCGACCTCAAGGTCGGGGTCGGTGCTCTCCTCCATCATCGGGGTAACGACAGTCTTCAAGTTTCCCCATTCCGTTTCGGAAAAAGTCACCAGATACGGGTCGTCTTTCGGGGGGTCTGGGCCGTCTCCGGTGACCTGAAAGACGCGCAGTTCCTCCGCAACGTTGTCAAAGAGGCAGACCAGTTTATTCCCGTTGGGCAGCTCCCAGATAGCCCTCGGGTCTTCCGACGGTCGCATCATAGGTACCCGTCTACGTGCCGTATGAATCTTCCTGGGAGCCCCCGGAGGCTGCATAATGGCCTCCTGCTCCTGTTGAGTCTTAGAAGGTGAGGTTGAATCTTTCATTTCGGAAGTCCCAGACATGTCTGTATTTTTTGAAAAGATAGAGTTGGCCCTGCAGCGCGAAGCTCCCTATATTCTACACGGCCTGCTCGTGGGGGCGTGGTACGGATGAAGATGATGCCTCTAGGAGGAGGAAAAGGCCCCCCCGCTCGACGTAATACAATTTAATTGTCTCTGTCACCCCATATCTGCACGGTCATGTATGACAAACAAAACTATAAACAGAATTTACTGGCGGGGAAATTGTCAGACTTGATGTATGACCAGGTGGTACGGCCTTGATGATGCTACTCGTGCCTGTGTAAGAAAATTATCTGTAATTTGGGACGTATGTGAAAACAAAACTTTAAACAGAATTTACTGGAGGGGAAAAGTGTCAGACTCGATGTATGGCCCGCGTGGCCGGGTAGGGGGGCGCCTCGATGGCCAGGTGGCACGGCCCTGCAGAATTTACTGGCGGACAAATTGACAGACTCGATGTATGTCTCGACTTATGACCTTTACAAATTGGCGCCATACGCCGATGTGATACAAACGCTTGCGTGAGGAAAAAACACACGGTCAAAACTAGCGCCGAGCGTTTTTATTGGACGATAGACCCTGCACCTCCTCCTCTCATTCTTTGCTCCAACTTTACCATTTTATCCCACAGTCTCTCACAGTTTCTCTCAGACTCGCGCAGCAGCACGCCTCTCAGCTCTCCCGCATCGCTCTCTCCGAGGATTATCCAAAGCCGTGCGGACCTTTCCGCGCTACCGCACCAGTATGTGAATAAGTCCTTTGCTGATTCTCCGAAGCCCGGGGACCTTACCACGCTACCGCACACCGTACGCTCGCGCTCCATCAGGTAACCCAGCCACGCTCACTCCCGCCCGCGCACCACAAAATAATAATAATAATAACTTATTCAAATAACACACGCTCATAAGCACTCTCATCAATATCATTTTTAAAATAATACACACTCATAAGCACTCTCCTCAATATCATTTTAAAATAATAAACATTTAAAATAAGCATTTAAAATAATAAATAAATAAATCCAAATACCATTGCAGCACTAACACAACCAACCCAGGCCCCCTAAGCCACAATCATTTAAAATAATAAATAAATAATTAAATACAAATACCATTGCAGCAGTTACACAACCAACCCCCCGGGAAGAAGAAGACAAAAAAAATATTTAAATAAATAATTAAATCCATATGCTATTGCGTCAGTTACACAACCAAGCTCAACCCACTACAACATAAGCTCCGCCCACTGAACTTTTGAACGTGACCTTTGACCCGACCTGTCAATTTGACAAAAGCGGTATTCCATCTCTCTCTCCAGCGTTATCATCAGAAGATCACTGGTTCACATCACTGGTGATCACACCACTGGGCCGGCGAGTTTGCTCTAGGGACAGGCTGACCCTGATTTCTCAAAAAAAAAAAAAAAAAAAAAAACATTCTTCACTTTGGATAAAACTGTCTGCTAAATATTTACAACATTAAGTAAATAAAAGTGAAAGTCTCCCTCTTTATATGACAAGACATCCGCAGCTTGCGAAGGACAGTCAGTCCGTAACGAGTACAAAAAACTGGCCTTGCCGATCGGCTCTTCAAAGGTAAATAAAGATTAAGGTTATGACGGCGACAAGCAAAACGGACCTGGTACGTGGAAGGCGGGCTGCTCTGAGATGCCAGGCAGGGGGCGATAGTCGTGGGGCCGCCTGATTTTTAACGACTGACCCTGGAAAATGATGCCGTCGAAGGCCATTGCCTGCGTGGTCTCATCCACGGACCGAAACTAGGGCAGAACGAAGAACGTCGTTAATCAGGGAAGGCTGCGGTCTCCGCCTGGACACAGCAGCCATTAGGCAGGAAAGACTCTTACTTCAAGGAAGGCAAAGTTCTTGTCCTGGTTTATCTGAACAGCGAGGACGGGATTGGTGGGACCTTGACATAAGCCAGCCAATCGCATCTGGGTATTGAAGAAATCCGCCATGGCCTCCTAAAAAGACAGGCAGACACACTGAATGAAGACAGGCAGACGTCTGAAGACATCAAAACAGGCAAACGAGAAAAAAAATGACTGACAAGTCTAGTACATTTATCTATTTATTTTGCGGACACTTTCATCCAAAGCAACATACATTTCATTGAAGAAGCAGGACCAGACAGTTCCTAGAGCAAATAGTGCTTAAGGGCTGCGCTCGGGGGCCCAATGGTGAAATCACTCTGCTGCCCAAGGGATTTGAACCAACAACCTTCTTGTGACCGGCTCAGTGTCCTAACTCACTGAGCTACACATGACACCAGTATGCATGACAGAAGGCAACGCGGGACTTTGCCTGGACTCACCTCCGTCAGGCCGAAGGGGATGTTGCCGACATAAAGCCGCCTGGCCTGCCGGGTCATCTGGCTGCCGACCATCGGCACCTGGGTGGGCGTCACTGCCACGCCGCTGGTGGTGGATGTTGCCAGTAAAGCTATCGTGGGGATCTGCCCTGCAGCTGTGGGGAGGAGAAAGGGCTTCAAGACCCCAACCAGGGACGGCCAGAACATCCGGATCGTCGCCTTCATTTGCTTCTAACCCCTAGGTTTAAGCTCTCTTCACACTGTCTGAAATCATCCCAAGTGTTATTCCCTCTTTGACCAGCAGGGGGGAGGAGGGCACTCCAGAATAAATGCTTTCATTGCAACCAATATACCATAACCTTGCAATACTGAACTAGCACACATGGAAGCGTCGCATCCAAACCTTGCATTGCCTTGTACTGCATGGGGGTGATGTGCTCGAATCCCGGAGGGGGAACATCCCAGTACTTGTATGTCCTTTTCTTACGGCTTCTCCGAGGAGAGTAGCTGCCCAAACACAAAACAGAAGGTTGTTTTCCCCAAACAATACAGTGTAAACACTCAGAATCTGGCAAAAACAAACAGATGGCAGAATGTTTACATTTAACTTTGGATCGCAGGCAGTTTAAGGTCATGAGGGTGTGACCATGCGCCACTTTTTAGGCTGGCTTTGAGGTCCCATCGCTATGGCGGGGGCTACTTATAAACGCCAGTTAAAATTTAATATGGGTACAGTCCCCCTTCCCACCACGAAGAAACCAATTGGTTGATTGTGAAAGAAACTTGTTAAGAGGCCTCAAACCATGCTAGATATCAGCTTCAGTGCCTGTAACCGGGACCGTGAGGGGGGGTACCTGTGCTTCTTGTGCTCGCGTGAGCTGCTCCGTCGGTCACGACCCTTGCGGTCGCGGCTGCTGCTGCGCTTCTCGTGACTCCGCCCCCTGGAGTCCTTGCTCCAGCGGCGGTGCTTCTCGCCACGGCTCAGAGACCGGCTGCGGCTACGCTTCTTGTGTCGCTCCTTCTCCCGCTCTGGGGGACGACACCGTGGTACCAGTGAGACGGTGGGCGGAGCGACATGACTGCCCCCCTACCATCCATTTCGATAAATCCAAGATGTGTAACTCAGAGGGATTATGAATGTGTGTCCGGATGGTTGTGGGTTTGAAGCCCATGAGTCACAGAGTAATCATATTACCAACTTCCCTGGGGTGCTGGATGCTGACTGACCCAGCGCTATGCCTTAAAAGTCACTTACGGAGACCAAGATGTGGTACGGGGTCTAACTCCCCAGTTTCCTCACCAGAATGAAGCACCTCCATTCAATTCACATATTCAATCACACCCTCCTGAAACAAACACACCCATCTCTCAATGGCTAATAATTTCAAGGGCACAAGGACATCCCCTTGAATGTCAGTCTGTTGTGAAACAATAAAAACATAACCAGACTAATTAATGATATAGGAGCACAGTGGTGAGTACAGTTGCCTCACGCCTCCGAGTCTGGAGGCCTGAATTTTGCCTCTGCTCTCTGTATGGGGAATTTGCCTGGAATAGGCTCCAGGGGAGCCTGACTAAGATAACTGGTTGGACGATGGATGGGTAATTAATATCGTTTCAATCTGACAGACAGCACTTTATTAAACTAGCAATAAAATATCACCTTTCTATCCCAGCAGGTCCTTCATATAGAAGCTTAAATAAATCCCTGAAGGTGCAGTTTTCAGTGAAGCATTTAAACGCAGGTGCTGCTCGAGGAATCAGCTTCATGCATCAGTTATAACAGCGTTACGGTAATGCACCGCTGCAAAAGTACAGACACGGAGCGGCCAATGCATCTTACGTAAATCGGTAATAACCAATTACCGCAATCGCAGGCATAGTCAGAGCGCAGATATGAATGACTGGAACTGCTAGTTTATCAAACACGGCGGCACTTAGTGCTCGTCTAGCCGAATCAGGTCGTTTCGAATGACATTTTAGTGATTTAGTGATAAGGAGCTGATATGACAAGATTGCCATTTGATAGGTACATAAATCAATCCTACTTTCGACTCCGTTGTAACGCATGTTGTATATTTCAGTTGCGTTAGTATGGCTTAAGTTTATTCAGTTTACTGGATTCTCTGCACTTTAATGAAGTTATATGTGTATTGTTATATAACTGTACATCATTGTTAGTTACTGCTATCCGCTGTAAAGGTAGATACAGGTGCAAGACTTTGCAATAACGACCTAAAAGCAGTTGTTATGATTCCAGGGAACGCGGCTGATTTTTAGAGTCTATACATCATGAAGAAACGGCGATCGTGTGAGAAAGACTTATTCTGTACGGATGACAGGGCCAGCATTTCGGACCCAAGGGAAAGGCTATTGTGCATCGGAAAGAGACAAAATCATATCATTATATAGAAAACTCGTCGTAGTATTTAAAAACCAAGTAACTAACACTGTTATTAAGTGCGGACTTTAAATCAAGTGGTCGCGGTCGTTTTTATTTGCATAAAACTTTAAACGTGATCTTGAAAATATAACGCTTGCAACAAACATCCATGCATAGTGTGTTACTGCGAATGAAAATACGCAGGTCGCAATTTATGATCCAAGTGTATAATGGTAAATAATTAAATAAATAAAACCGCAGGCTTTCACATCGAGTGCACCCCAATAACGTTTCATTGAAATGTCCATGTTATGTACGCCGGGCACTGATGGATGCAGGCCTAGCGATCTCTATAACAATGCCAAGCAAAGAATGTCACTGATTTACCAAAGCGGTCAGTTTTCGGGGATCCTGCGGCAGCTGGGAGAAGAAGAATCGGGCAGGTTTCAGAATCGGCGAGCGCTCGGATAAAAGGCACCGATTTCCCAGCCGCGCTTTTCTTTTCGGAACCAGCAGAAGTGCCCTCCGCACCATCCTCGGCGCTAGGACACGCCGGCCACTTTATTACCCTAAAACAGGGAGCATACACCGATCTTCAAAGCCAAACTTACCTTGCCGATTTTCGCTTAACTGCTTCTCAAACTCATCGAAATCGGACATTTTTCAGTCCGTACTAAAGACGTATTGCAAAATAAGCAGAGGTCCAACAGTAGGCCTTTGAATGGGCTACAGGCTGCATTGGGTTCTGCTGCTTTTTCTTCCGAGTCGCCTGCCCCTCCTCCCCCGAAGTCATCGGCTCTTCCTCGGTTGTATCACACACAGGTTCGGAAACATTCGATGCGCATTACCGTCCCCTCCTGCACTGGAGGGTTAAGGACAACGTGATTATATCGAACCAAAATTGAAATGTGCAAGTTGACTTTCCTAGTTATACGTCTTCATTTTTATTCTGGGTTTAACAACCATGAGTTTATGACGTATTTTACATGATTAGTTGGCGACTGGACCTTATTGTTTATATCTCTTATTAAGGATCCATCCATCCATACATCAATTATCAAAACCACACACTTACAATCCGAGTCTAGTTTCATATGCTGCGCTGCTGAGCGACCCGCAGAATATTATGCATGAGTACAAGTCACAAGCCCCGTTTCCACTAACACGGGGCCGGTTCTAGCTTGGTGCCTTTTGAGACCGAGGCAAAAAGATGCAGACTCTCCCCGTCGGGGAATCGAACCCCGGTCTCCCGCGTGACAGGCGGGGATACTCACCACTATACTAACGAGGAGATGTACGCGCACTACTTTTACATCTTCAAGATAAACAGCGGATGACTACTAACATTTGCGAGTAATCAATGACTGAGCTTCATGTCATGACCATGGTGCTCAAGAGAAGAAAAAATACATAATGTACGTCCACTGATACCAGAACAACCATATAGCTTTATACTAAGACGATGATTAAACGGAAAATTCCTTTACAAAACACTGCCACAAAATCATAGTTTCGCAATATTACATCGTGCAACGGGACACAGTGTAAGTACGTGAAGTCGGTAATTAAATCAAGAAAAAAAAGTGAGAGGAAAAGAATACTTTTCTATTATCATATTTTTCTAACTGGCCAAACTGAGTCATATTTTGATTATACACACTAACAGAAAAACAGTGCAAATCTCCGGTAGTCCGTTTCACTTGCGCTCCGCTATGGGGCAGTAACAAGCAGAGCTTAAGTGTGGAAGGAAAAAAAAAACACAGGACAGCATCAATCCCAACTTCACAAACGCCGGAGATCGAGATGCTGTAAGCATGACAATTAACATCTTTATCCAAGGGAACAGCTGCAAGACACAGATGCCGCGCCTAACAAAGGTAGGATCGATTCCGAAGTTCAGGCATTTACAGACGCGGACTCTTCTGGAGTTGATTTTTTTCGGGAGATACGCATCAACTTCAAAAGTATGAACCGCATTATATCTATATCTGTTATGACGTTGTAGCTATTGATACTGATGCATCACAAAAATAATTTAAATGTTTTTTCATTCTGACATATGTTCGTTCGGACGAGGATTTTATTATATGAGATAAGTTTTAAATGAAAACTTTTTTTAATCTATATGATTAATTCTCGAATCTAAGCCAGACTTCACATAAATCATTCATTCATAAATATAATGGAACATACAACATCCAGGTATCCATGAAATTTATGATCAGGCTATACGTTTGTGATAACAACAAAACAACACAACATGTATATTTACAATATATGGGCCTATTGTTTAATATTGCCTCCAAATTATAGCCAGACAATAACGCAATAGGCCGACATCAAACTATTTTCATGTAAAACAAAAGTGCTGGCAGTTTGCTTGTGCTTACAGACCCCGCCTTGAGCCCATCCAGAAAGATCCCAAAAATAACCGACAAGCAAAGGTTGTAACAATCTGAGCATGTTTAGTTTAATGTAATCAGGAGCCGAATTAATAACGCGAATAAATGATCAAACCGAAAGTCTGTAGTCGGGAATATCCGATAACGTCTTTGACGTGCAGTTAAGATAGTCAGAGGAAAAACCTTGTAGTTTACTTATATATATGCCTAAATATATGAGTGTGTCTCTCCGGTGATTTAATGATGAATATAACGATTACATATCAAATCACACATTAAGCAATTATTATATTACTAGGTTGAACGTTTTCACTATGTCTGTCGTCACCTTGATTTCACGATTTTGACTATTCTTCTTATCCCAGATTGAACAAGTCATTGTGGCGATGCAAGATCCCGACATGGGGATAAAGATGAAGAATCAAAGACTGTTAATCACAGTGATTCCACATGCGATGACAGGTGCACGATACATATTTTACTTTTTAAAAATAATTTTTCGTGCCGCCCGGGTTGTCTTACACCCGGCCGTGCAGTGTCCCGGGGGCCGGGTCCTAATGGTCATTTAAGCCCTTCACAGGAAAGCCCATACATCGGCGGTCTTCGGGAATCCTGTGCATTAAGACTGTCATCGATCTCCTTGCGCTCATATTTATTTATGTAATTTATTTATCGAGTTCAGCGTTTTTGATTTATGACGGCTTAATGCATTTCTCGACTCTAACTAGATGCCTTCCTCGCTATGCCTTCCCAGGAAATGATATCGTGGAGTGGCTAATTCAGAAGTACTCCATCATGGAAGAAGGTAGGGCCGAGAAGTATGTAGGGAAGCGTTACCTGGTGCTCTTATGTGAGGTTAATCGATTGTTTTTTTCCCTTCGTGACGACGATGGCGCCCCTGCTGGCGAAAGACGTCATCAGGTTTTTTTTTTTTTGTAATAAAATAACAGAAATAAACGAGTCTTTTGAATAATAAATACAAATGAAGTAATAGAATTTGTCATCCATACAACAGATTAGCCTAGCTGCATTTATGTGTAAGCATATGCAATTCACGTGTCTGACAGAAGCATGTTCTGTTCCATTGATATTGCTGAGCCTGTGAATTAATAAATGTCAGAATTGAGCTTGTCCATAACATAGACACCCCATTCGCCTGAAGCTTTTGGGATTTTCTTCCCCTGGCGTCAATTTATCTGCTGAATTATTTATCTTTCTGCTGAGAGGCTATTAGTACAAATAATCTGTAGGCCAGTCCCGAGTCGCGCCGCTACGCATGCTGAGCTGTACGGTTTGATAGTCCCGATGCAAACTTCGCTGATAGCCAGAGGCAGTCAGTCATGCCTGGAGAAATATCGCTATCCGTCTCCCTCATTATGCACTTCTGCAAGACGCTGTTGTCCTGAATTCCCGGGCGATGCAGATGAGGTTTTAAATAGCAAGGGAGCAGATTTCCCTGATTTACAGCCCAGATTGGAAAAGAAGTCGGAATGGAAAGGAGGGGACTTTTAGGCAGTAGATGGCAGATGCATTAACAGACTTGAATGGGCAAAAAACCTGTTGCCCCGGTAAGCAGTTACCCCTCCCTGTAAACACTAGGCTTCCCCCTAGCAGCGCTGTTGCTGCGCCGGTCTGAAACCCCCGGGAGCGCCTGACTGCCAATGGCCGCGGAGGCAGCCGGAAAGTGGAAAGTCCCAATTACTCGTAATTAATTATAGTTCCGATGAGGAATGCACCATCCCCGCGGCTTATTCTGTGCACCATGTCAACGTTTTTTCCAGTTACTTGCTATACCGTAAAATAAAATATAATATGCCTACTCAGTTTCTAGTTATCGTGTGTTCTACTGTATTCCACTGACAAAAATTTAGAGAATTACTATGCCTAAATCTGGGCTACGAGTAGTGGATTTGTTTGAGCTTTGAGTAGTTTACGTGGAAATGAGTGACCACTTTGTGTGTTTTCAGAGGCACTTCATGTGGGGAATCTGATCGTGAAGCACGGCTACATTTACCCCCTAAAGGACCCCAGGACGCTCGTCCTGCGGCCCGACGAGACGCCGTATCGCTTCCAGGTAACCTAAAACCACGGTTTCTTCAGATGGAGGGCAGCGCGAGAGGGTGGTGGCCATGTGGGGGGGCACGCATATCGAAACTATTCGTTGGAGAGACTGCGGAATTACCGTGTAGGACAGTATTTCTCAATCTGGTCCGGGCTCCAGAGCTGAGAGGGTGCAAAAACGTAGACTGTCTGGTAGGGAGCTGGGAGGGAGCAAAAACGTGGATCATCTGTGTGTCGCCGAGGACCGGATTGGGAAACACTGATGTATGAGAACCAATGCCAGTTAAAGTAGCAAAATGCCTTCCACCCGCCTTGTCCCTGACATGTTAAATCACAAAGCACCTTTGTCACGCTGCTTCTGAATAGTTTCAAATGACAGCATCTCCTTTTTGCTAGACTCCGTACTTCTGGAGCTCTCAGCAGTGGCCAGCCTCCGAGCTAGATTACGGTGATTACCAATTATTAATCATGTGCTCGCCTATTACATCATTACTTCCCTTTACTAGAATAATAGAAAAACACAGTTTCTTGCCATGTCTTTCTTTTGCTCTTCTAAAGCGATTTATTTGACTAAGAAGAATATCAGAAAGCAAGGGCAGCTGATAGACTATGAAAAGGTAAGAGAAAATTTTTATTTATGTACATTTCAATGCTATTCTTATTCGCTGGTCTGAAGCATTGCTTGATGAGATCATGTGATAGCTGAATGCTCATGGGAGTTTTACTTACACAAAATATTATGAGGGTAGAAGGAAAAATGATTGGTTCAGAGAGATAACCAATTAGATTGTACATGAGGTGGATCCGAGCAACTAGAGGAGGCAGGAGCAACCAATCAGATGTCTTGGTCCTGCCTCCTCTGCAATCTGATTGGTTATCTATCCGAACCAATCATTTTCCTTCTGCCCTCAGAACATTTTTGTGTAAGAAAACCTCCCACCAATTATGCACATAGTAGGATCGCACATAGACATCCACCAACTTGCCGCCATGTTGCGTCAGGGTCAACGCATTTTAGGTTCTCATCAGTAAGAGGGTTTGTGAATCCGACACTGCCAGCTGATATCCTGGGAGGGGTTCGGCCTGTGAGTCATAACGTGAACCCATGCAGCAACGCAGCCAGCCGTGCGACCTGGCAATGTCGCATTTAAACATCGTCTCCGCAGGACAGCTACAACATGTTGCACAAACGGATCAACCACACCTGGGACTTCGTGGTGATGCAGGCGAAGGAGCAGCTCAGGTAAACCCCACCCCAGCCCGGGAATACTGTCGCATCGAGCTATGAAATCAATTTCATAAATGCACACAAGGGGACAGATGAGAATGGATGAATAAATCTCGTATTAAGAGGATGATGATGTTACCTAAATTAAAAAGTAACATGGTGTGTGGTCATAATTTCCCTCCTATCTGTTAAATCAGACCTCAGCCTAAACACTAGAGTCGGAAATCCATTTCTAAGTGAAAAAGGAAACAGAAAAATGAAAACCCTACCTTGCAGTTCAGTGATTACCGCTATATGCTAATTACCCAGTATGCTTTCTGACTCTCCATCGACTGCTCTGCTCCTACCAGGGCAGCCAAACAGAGGCGCAAGGCGGACCGCATCGTGCTGGAATGTCAGGAACAGGCCTACTGGCTCGTCAACAGACCGCCAGTAAGCACCTCCCCCGAAACCCCTGACTCCCTACATCTGCCCCGGCGAAAACCCAGTATGCTGTGATTAGAGTAAAGCACACACTGGGTAAACCTGAACTCAATGCACCTTGGCAGCTCGAATATCGCCTCAGGCTGGGGGCGATTCTAGGATTTTTTTGAGGTTGTGGGGCAGAGTGGTGGCTCTGGGCCTAGGGATCTGTGCAAGCAAGTGGAAGGTTGTTGGTTCAAATCCTGTGAATGCCCAGAGTGATTCTACTCCGTTGGGCCTTTCAGCAAGGGCCTTAACCTGCAATTGCTTTGTCCTGGGTATGACATTAATCTACATGCAGGCCTGTTAGGAGATCCTTCAACTTACAGGGGAAACTTGGCAGGATTGGCAGGAAGGCATAGGCAGGGTCCCATTCCCCCACAGAGAGCTGGGGGGTTGTGCAGTTCTCTCCCACGACAACGGGTTTGTTCAATGAAGGAAGGCAAAGGAAACATCTGTAAGGACATATGGAACATTTCCGGTATAATTTTCGATCTCCGTCATCTCCAGAGCATTGAGCTCAGCAAAATTCACGGGGGGGGGGGGGGGGGGGGGGAGTTTTATCTTCGTTAAGTAAGACACACAGAGTGTCTCCATGCATACTTTGTGGGGGAGGAATATATCACTTCAGGCCTGATAACCCACTACTGCTTCAGTGTGATCATGAAATATTTACTTAGCTGGGAAGAAGCCTATGTTCTGTGGGACGAGAGCTTTCAGAAGACAGACAGGACAGCAGGCTGCGGGAATGAGCAACTGCACCCTCGCTGAGTGTAATTTGGAGTTCATGAATAACACAGGAGAGTGGAGAATGAAAGTGTGGGACAGGAGCAGAGTGTGGTGTGTATCTGGCTTAATCCCGGCCGTCACTAGGGCCCCTTTCTGCTGGGTGCGCAGCATCTCTCAGGGCTAATAAGCATCAGCGTTTATGTGGGCCATTATCCCCATCCGGGGCGGCATCAGGAGGTGGGAATGGCAGCCACGCAGCTGCGGATCACATCCTAAATTCAGCTTATTTTGCAGATGTACCTTTTATTGAGACTAGAGCAGTTGGGGGTTTAGGGACTTCTCTCAGGGGTCCAGTGGTGATGTCACTCTGCTGACTGTGGGATTTAAACCGGCAACCTTCCAGTCATAGGCGGCGACTGCCAACCCGCTCAGCCACACACCACCTTCATTGATGAAACCCACCGTTTTGACGCCAATTAGACGGAAACACAGTTGAGCCAAAAACCACGCAGCGTAGGGCCCCCCAGTCAGGTGCTGCTCGTGTTTAAAAGGCAGGGACGCTCTGCACTCTGGTACGGCCAGGTGGACGGGGGAAGCTGGGGGGGGGGGGGGGGATTAAAACCAGCAAATGACAAAATGGCCGCTTCCTGCCTCCTTTCTCTTTGCCCGAGAAACACGAGACGCATCGCTAAGACTGGTGATGCTTGGATCTGGGAGAGAGGAGTGCGAAGGGACTGGGAGACGGCCTGAAGCTAAAATGCAGACATGCTGTGTTTGCGTCTCCCCCCCCACCACCCCCCCACTTGTTGGGCCTTTTAAACGAGCTGGAAGAGGATCCCACCTCCGGAATACCGGATCCATTATCTGACCTCTATTCCTGCGGCTCAGGCTTAATGCTGCATGTTAGCGGAGAGATAATGGATGTAATTGCAAATAGCAGCGTAATAATTTGCCAAATAGTCTCTCTGCTGTTAAGTCCTGAGCTGATCTGAAGCACTTTAATTGGGATTTAAGGAAACCATGTTAAATCAGATTGCATTCAGTATCGACATTTGGTTAGTTTATTCTGTAAAGCAGGGTACCCCAGTCCTGATCATGGATACTGTGTCACCGACTGGCCCTCCAGGACCGAATGGTCCTTTTGGAAAGCTGTCACACTGTCCCCTACTGGGCAGTGTCGCCATGGGCTGTACCCAGTGGCATCATGGGAAATGTGACCAGTAGTGCTAAGGGGTATTAATGCAGCGTTAGACCGGCGTCAGTCTGCTTGAGAGAAACGAGCTCACTCTTCATCTGAAGTTCAGCTAAGGATTTCTCACCCTCTGATTTTCTGCAGCCGGGAACATTCAGCGTTCAAGAACAAGGCCCTGAGCGAAGGAACCGGCACAACTCCCGAGTCCAGCTGGTCTGAGCTTTTTATTAAGCATATACATTTTTTCCGTAATGCCAGTACCTGCTGTTTATCGCCTCTGTCAGTCACAGGACCGGATCCGGGCAAACAAGAGAGCCGCTCGGGGCCTAGATAAGATCAAAGTCATGAAGAAAAAATATGTATATTAATATCTATATATATATGGCAGCTATAGGCAGAATAGGCTGTTGCCTTGGGCCCCCAAATTACCCAAGGAAGTGAAGTGATAATCAGTGTTTTTGGTGGGAGGGCATCCGAGGGAAGCTCGTGTGTGAGTGTGACAGCACTTCGTTGTGCTCATCTTTCTGTCTCACTTCTTCCTCACTTCCTGCTCTCGTTTTCCATGCTAACGTAAGTACGTCAGCAGTCCCACAATACATACTCGTAATAGTGCTATATTATTCATGGTTTCTAGACTGGATGTCTGCTTAGTAAAGCCAGGAGCTGAGTGTGAGCAGAATTCCTACTGTCTGATTCCTTGCATGTGATTCGCTCGTGGGAGTTTTACCCTCACAAAAATGTTCTGAGGGCAGAAGGAAAAATGATTGGTTCAGAGAGATAACCAATTAGATTGTAGAGGAGGTGGGTCTAAGGAACTAGAGGAGGCAGGAACAAGACATCTGATTGGTTGACCCCCCCCCCTCCTCTAGTTGCCTGTATCCACCACTTCTACAGTCTGATTGGTTATCTCTCTGAACCAATGAACCTTGTGCCCTCAGAACATTTTTGCGCAAGTAAAACTCCCATAAACATGTGGCTTATATCATGTTTAGAGACGGTTTTGTTTCTTCCTTCTTTACAGAACAGAACGCGGACTACTACAAAAGAGAGGTAAGCCTGAAAGAATTTAGAGTGAACCTATTTCAGCTGATGGGATGGTTGCCAAGAACAACCAAAGAGGGTGATTAAGTGGGCTCTTAAGAATGCTGTCATAAGAAAATTGCTTCGGAAGGATCTACATCTGTGTTGTCGTTTTCTTTTGTTGGCTCTCAGATATTGACAAATTCTGTTTAAAGGTACAACAGCATGGCTCTTATCAGGGCTTGGATGTGTACCATGCTGTGCCTTTTTTCTGACTCTTATATTCCCCGTGTGATTTTTCATGGCTCCCGACACCAGATTGAACACATCAGGAAATCCCTGGGCCGCTCGAGGGTCAAGTCCTCCATCTGCCTGGAAAGGTTGGATAACAGCCCCCCCACCTACCCCCCCCCAACACCTGTGATTCAGCCTCAGTCCCAGCATAGCTGGGGGACCACTGGTTCGACACCAGTCCACATTAGTCCCTAACTGGGGGATATCTCTGGGTATTCTGTATACTGTGCCTCTGATTGGTGGGGGGGGGGGATCTATTTCATGTTAATTCTGACAAAAATGCTGGGGACTGCTCTTTGTGAAAATCTAACCTCGTTATTTCGTTCTTTCGTCCATCTGCCCATCCATCTTTCACCATAAATCTCAGAGTCACACATATCCTGGATTAATGATGCCTAACTAATATTGAAACCGGTTGACTATTAAACTGAATTGAACTGTATTTAACTGCAAATAATTACTTAATATTGATCAGAAGGTCGCCGGTTCAAGCCTGGCTTCAGCACACTTGTGGGTCCTTGAACAAGGCCCTTAACCCCCAGGTTCCTGGGAGCCTCTACGGGCAGCTGCCCTTTGCTACCAAGCTTTCTCTCACCTATGGAGAGCAAGATGGAGGAGATGAAAAGAGAATTTCCTTATAGGGTTCAATGACGTATAATCATTTCGTCACCATTTCGAGCTCCAGTTTGCTGGAATATGCCAGCATTGAACCTGAATATTTGATGACTTGCAAGGATTATAGAAAGTAGGACTAAAACTGGGAATGGCTGGTCTTCTGTGTTCAGCTTCCTTAAGTTCAGCGAGCAGTACCTGAACCATGACCCCATGATGCAAGGCTGCCCCCCCAGCAACCCCTGGATAACAGATGACACGGCACTCTGGACGCTGAATGCCGACATGTGAGTGTGCGTTACCGCGCCCCATCCTGCCTCTTCAGGGCCACACCCCCAGAGGTGACTGTCGTCTCTTCACTTCCACGCCTCCTGGTGCAGGGTGGAGACACCCACCAAGCTGCGGGTGGAACGATGGGGGTTCGGCTTCACGGAGCTCCTTAGGGACCCTCTGGGACGGTGCAAGTTCAGGGAGTACCTGGAGAAGGAGTTCAGTGGTGAGCAGCATGTAGACCCCCCCGCCCAAGTAGATCAGCTTCATGGAGGCATCGTCAGCAAGTAAGAATCATATTCATTATTTGATCACTGCGGGCCTATTTGGGCAGTGTGTGACTCAGCAGATTGGGATTCATTGCAGGAGGTCATCAGCTCAAATCCCAGAGTCAGCTGAGTGACCTCACTATTGGGCCGTCGATCAGTTACTCCAGGGACTGACTGACCCTGCCCTCTCAAAAAAAAAAAAAAATAGGATCTAGCATCTGCTAAATTAATAATCATGATCCCTCTATGAAAGGCAATTCTCCTCCATATTGGCATCGTGATGAGCGCCTCCTGCAGGTAGCTGATGCATGCGCTGTTTCATTCACAGTGGAGAACCTCTGTTTCTGGGAGGCCTGTGAGGACATCCGGCACGGCGAGAGCGCTACGATCCCGCAGAAGGTGGAAGAGGTCTACAAGTGAGTGCGACCTTGTGGCCCAGTGGGACAGTTTGCATCCCAGTTGAATTTAGAGCAGGCCCTGATGTGGCACTTGCTTACTCCCAGTGGGACTGCAAAGCTCAGGCTCATCACTTCCTTCCCCCCAGGCAGTTCCTGGCCCCGGGAGCCAGCAAGTGGGTAAACGTGGACAGCAAGACCATGGAGAAGACCCTGCAGGGCATGAAAAGCCCACATCGTTTTGTCCTGGATGACGCCCAGATGCACATCTATTTCCTGATGAAGAAGGTAGGAGCATTAACTGTGCACAGCCATGAAAGTGGATGACAGCTTCATTAAAACGGGCTCTCGGCCTCTCCTCTCACCCTCAGGACTCCTACGCCCGCTATTTAAAGTCCGATCTCTACAAAAACATGCTGGCTAGAGCCATAGAACCACAAGAGACCAAAAAAACGTAAAACTATTATCTTCTATAAAAGGGGTCTTTCTGTAATATATTCCATGTATTTTATATAAGGGGATAAGACTCATATTGGTGTGGGATACACACAGGTTCTGTTTCTGGGGTTGTTAACGATTAATTCCAGGGATTTTTGGGCTTAGTGTGAACTGCTGGCTTCAGCTTAGCTTCGTCACTAAGACTACACAGAGTTCTGTAATGTTAATTGCTTTTGCGTCCCCTGTGATGCTCTCCAGTTTCTGTTTGTAATTCCACGGTAGTCAAGGATTTTCCAACATGGCTGACTTAGAAAAGGCAGTGCCACAAGTGTTAGCGGAACGCTAACATGTTCTCCTTCCCATCATGCCCCAGTGTCTTTCCCTTTGTGAGACGCCAGCGGCACTCCAGCCGTAACCCTGCCCTTTTCGCCCAGGCCTTAGAGGACAACGGCAAGACCAAGTCCCTGGGGTCACCAGCAAGTCCCACAGCAGCCTGCTCTTCCTAACACTGCCTCCTGGGGGGGGGATGCACTCTGAGCTCACTGCTGCCCCACAGAGGCTGTTTGGGGGCGGTGCTCTGCTGCTCTATTTGACGCAGTCTTCCAGGATTTTTAACTTCGGATGTATTTTTATTATAGTGTCATGTTAAATAAGAACAGACTAAATTATGGTTTAGATCAGAAGTGAGAAAAGTCCTGTGTCTCTATATATAGGAAAAGTTTATTTCATTAGTAACAGACAAACCATAGTTGAGCCAAATATTGCCTTATTACTAAGTAATAAACATCTGCATACAACTTTCACTGAAACAATGGTTGTAATAGATAAATAGCCATTTAAAACTTGGCATTTAGCTCAGTGCTTATAATGTGGATTGTGTCCCATATTCCAGATCAAAACTGTGCAGTTTCGAACCTGCATCATGTCTGCTTCAGATTCCAGCAGCTTCTCTCATCCTTTGTTCATTTACTTCTTCAGCATTTCTCAATAAATTAAGCAAGTTTTTAATTCACCTTTAGTGGAATTCTGTCACTTAAATACCAAAATAGAATAACACAGGTGTCGTACTTTTCAACCATTTTTCTTTTGGCTTATAAACGGCATGTGCTACTCTGAGATCACTGACCTGCTGGAGATGTGGTTCGGAACCGCAGGTGACCTCGAGTTCTTTTTTTTTTCCTCCGTGGAGGGAATCAAACAACAAAAGAGATTAGCCAGAGATCCACCCTGCACGGACTTGCTGGTATGATGGGAACGGGACCTAGATTTACTGGAAGCACAAAGAGAGCAAACTAAATTCTGCCCAACAGACAGGCGGAACAAATCGCTACAAAAGGTTTCAGTCACCTGTCTCCCCTGCCAGGACAGCACCTCCCTCCCACAGCGCACCAACAATACATTATACTATTATACCGTGTCTTGGAAAAGTATTGGAATCCTACTTAGTGTTTTAAAAAGCAGCACATTTCTAAATTATCTATATCCCAGTCCCTGAAAGCTATAACTAAAGATTACTGAGGGTAAGATGAATCTCTGCTGCATCTCATAAGTTCATTAAAAATCGAAACTTCCTTTCTTTCAGAACTGAATTTTCTGCCATGTTGGTCTTTAAAATTGTCCATTCGGCTCCAACAAGCTTTCGAACTCCAGTTTGAATGAAATATTGGGCTGCGAATGTGAAGTAGACAGGGTCATGGTGAGGAATGCGTCAGGAATATGGGGCGTGTCTGGAAGTCTGTGTCCATCACCAAAGCCTGTGATATTCATTATTGGCGGTTTGTTTATTGGCTGCTAAGGCTCACAATGGAAGCTCAATACTAAGTGTTTTGAATTACTGAAGTTTGCATGTTGACGGAGCCGGGATGGATGGATGGATGGATAGATAAATGTTTAATAATACATGCAGTACAAGTGTCAAACTAACTTTACCAGACAAGCCCATTAAAACGAGGCTCTCAGTTTCTCTTGAAATTCTTATGTAAAAAAAAAAAATAATAATAATAATAAACTACTTTGCATGTTACTTTTTAATAGATTTCCTTTTTAAAAAATTAAATCTGACTACGCAAATCCTTCAACTCCTACACTACCCATCAAGGCAATCCTCAGGATTCCAGCAGCACAGAGTTAACTGATGTTCTGCGCGGTTCTTAAAAATGCATGAAACTCGCGAGATAAAAATAAAACAACCGCAACAGAGAATACTGAAATTCCGTCTTCATATTACTGAAACATACAGGATTAAGAGACAACATGAAGTTGGGAAAGGGATTGGTGGGGGGTGGGGGGTGGGATTAAAGGCACTGTCAGCATAACATCATAAAGACGGCACCGATGTCCATTTGCCATGGATTATGTTGTATTCTGCGACTAAAAAGGACCCATAATCTGATTAAGTTCACATCAGACTAATGAGTGAATCTTCTCTGACAGCATTACTGACGCATAGCCCGCCATCCAGAGCTGCATTAGTGCGTTATGGGTTTCTAAGGCCCACCTTAACACAGCAGGGAAACACGTGCTGCTTAGTACGCTATTTCTCGGATCTGTAACATCGTAAGGTCACAGTACAACGTCGTGTCTTTCTGCAACTTTATAGCAGGGCTGAACAGCCAGGTGGCATTTTGGGCATTTTCAAGGTGAGCCGATGGGTAGGCGAGCCGGCAAAAATCTTGGGGAACCCCCCCCCCCCTTTCCCAGTCAGCAAAATTTATTGCACAGCAAAAGTTATGGAGACCCCAGCTCTGTAAAATTTACTGTGGGAGTCCAAGGAAACTTTAAAAACACAATATCTCAATCTCCGGAGTCCTTTAAACCTAAAAAATATACAAAGAAATCTATGCTGTGATTCTGCTAGAGAATTTGGGCCCCATGAATGCATATCATATTGGGCCACAAACCCACACCAATGCAGTTATGTTCCAAGTTTTTTACTGTCCTAATCTCCCCCCCTTAACTGCGCCCCAGACTTGATGTTCCACGTTACAATTTCAACCAAATGTTGTGTGTTAAAAAAAAAATTAAATTGTGCACCAAAATTTTTTAACATGAAAGCAAGCATTAATAAAACTTAATCAAATGTTGATTTTTTTTTTTTTATATATAGAATTTCTCATTGTTTTGCTGATATCTGGGAAAACTGGGTTCATGGATCGGGATGGAAAGGCATGTTCAACGCACATTTTTTTTAAAATATTGATTTCCAGCAACTAATAAGCAAATCGAGGGAAATCTGCAAGGTACAAATCTGCAAGGTACAACAGAACCGTTCATCTCATTTCTACCCCGTCAAATCGCGTCCCAGGCTTTCTGGACCTCCCACTGAAATGCATTCAGCGACATCCACCTAAACAATTGCATTACCCCGGCAACGGGACTGCAGTAATCTCATTTAGTCTGAGAATTTGTGTGTCAGAAGGTAGAAAATTAGGATACGGACACGTTGCTCAAAGAGTGCCACGGAGTCACCAGCAGTATCATCAAACACGCCATTTAATACAATAATTTTTTTATCATTGTTTGTATAAATACAAATGATTCTTATTAAACAGCATGACTGACTCGTGCAATACAAATAGGCATATGCATCAAAACCTTTATTAGATTTCAGAAATCACAGAAGAAAATCAAGCTTGGCAAAATAAAAATTATGCAAAATTATCCAGTATATTTCAGCCGTTTCTATAAATGTACGCTAAGGTGGTACTTGCCAACGCCGAAACAATTCTCTCATCCAGTCACAGTGCTCTTTAAAATGGAGATACTTTAATTTATTTAAGGTTGAGTTAAAACACGACATTTAATATTCAGAATAAAATCAAAATCTGATAAGGGATTCACATCGTTTACCGTTTAACTGGTATGTCCATTTTCGATAGGCTTGTTGGGTGGGTAAAAACCCTATTTAACTGATCAGGGTCACTTAGGCAAGTTCACCTTAATTAAAAACAAAATAACTAAACAGCACATAACTAGTCAAAGTGTAAACTCTGCTGTTGGCAAAAACTGTACGGCTGGACCCCCAAGGGCACCAGCGACTGTAGGGCCTTGCTTGGCCAGTAGGGGGCCCCCTTGCACGTGACATTGCAAGGATTTGTAAGTTGTAGGGCGCAGATGGGAAACGAGGTGGGGTAAGAAGCATTTAAAGTGCGGAGCCACATACAGCCATGGGGGTGGGTTTGGGTTTCTAGCACAGCCTGCAAAGACCAGAATAAGTTCCTTTCCTCAACACACTAGCGCCCCCTTGGCCAAACACGACCCATGGTCACCTTGCAAATCATTAAGCTGCCCTGAACCCCACTCTGCTTTCAGTAAGTGCCATTTAAAAACAATGATATACACACATTTTCAGGAGAGCACCTGTGAAGTCACCCCCCCACACACACACACACACACTACTGGCATTGTTTGGCACCCGACCCATGTAAACCTGACCCCGATTTGCATAATTTATTCAGGTATATATCAGAAACCAGGGTTTCTGCCACCTAGAGGCTGTACGGCGCAACAAGAGACAAATCGCCATCAAAAACACAGGACCTGGAGAATCACCCGGGGTGGGGGGGATACATACTGTCACGTACTGGCGTGGGTGGGGGAGGACGCAGGCAGTGTGGCAGTCAGCCAATGGGCGAATTCACGAGAAAAAACACTGTATGTTAAAAACCGCTAGCATCCAGCATGAGAGAAAAAGGTCAAAGCGAGTCAGGGTTTTTCCGGGGGGGGGGGGGGGGGGGGCAGGGTTGGTCTTACCTACACTGGCATGGGAGGGGTGGGAGGCATTGGTTAATGGTACAATGTGCAAGACAATTATCTGGGAGAGGAAAATTAACTTCCCCTAAAGTAAAACTAAAGTCACAAGAAAACTGTGGTACCCTCTGTCAATAGACCACACTCAAAAAACTCTGAGTAAAAGAGGAACGTTATTGGCCTGGCTAATCTCTCTCTCTCTCTCTCTCTCTCTCTCTCTCACACACACAGCTTGAAATGCTTTTTACACATTTACACTAATGTATATCACAATGCTACCAAAGCTTTGCAAATGACCACAGAGCGGGACTGACACCCAAGTGTGTGTAGAACCACACACACACACACACACACACACACACACACACACACACTCACTCTCTCTCTGAAGTGCTTTAAAAACATAACGGATAAATTATTTTATGTGCAAACTGGGAGGGGGCAACAAAAAGTCGCAAAACACACATGGAATCGATCCCCTCCCCCATCACAACCAACCCTCGGTGAACGAAACCAGAAAGTCAGTCATTGGCATCCCGGGTTCCGGACTTTGCTGAAATGCACGACCGGTGCGGGTTCTGGCGGGGGCTGACTGGGGGCAGGGGGGGTTGGCCTGGTGAGCAGCACGGCAGTCGCCTTCCACGCATCACGTCTGTGCCAGCTGCAGCTCCTCCAGGCCGTCTTTGCCCAGGTGGTAACGGGCCAGGTCCTTCCGCGTCACCAGTCCCACCACCTGGGCACCGGGAACATGATTGGTACGTAGAACAGGGCATAGATAGCTGGTTATGTTATGAGGGAGGGGTGGGAGTAGCACAGGAAACCAGGGTGATAACCTTGATCTAGATGGATGCCCAACGGCCACTGGCTGAAAACCGATGCAGTAATTTTCGAATTTTACAATGAGAATGGAGATATGTGCTGGAGATGACGAAGGCCTGAGGACCTCGCAAGGCAGACGCACCTGGTTGTCACTGTCCACCACAATGAGGTGCCGCAGACCAAGGGCCCTGAACAGCTTGAAGACACGAGGAAGCGACGTCTCCTGAAAAAGAGGCAGAAGAACACAGTCGCAGAACATGACTGTTTAGTCAAATGTGTCTCTGGTTCTCAAGGACCAAGACCAAGGCTGAGACTGAGACTAGTACCTGCGTGACAGTGTAGGGGGTGGGATTCATGAACTCCGTCAGGTCCATCATGCACTCCCTCTCGTCTTGGGACACATGGATGGACTGGATCGGAGGGAAGCGAGGGTAGGCATCCCGGAAGTCCTTCAGCTGCAGTTTGCGCAGATTGAGACGAGAACGAGCCCGTTCCACAAACACCTGGTTGAAAAGAGTACACCGGTCACAACGTGGATGAGCACACTTCTCATTGGCTTGCTGCACTGACATTCGCAACCGTGTACGCAGTAAACAGACCCCTCATTGGTCAATCGCACTGTCATTCACAGGCATGCATATACACCAAGCACCCTGATAGGTGTTAGTGTGGACAGACATGCTCCTTATTCAGCTGACCTCTGCAGGAACCTTAGGTCACACTCACCTTGTGTTTCAGGAGCACGATAAGCTGGGAACGCAGGATTAAGCCACAGATTTTCCCTGGCTAAGAGCACAAAATTCAGATTAGCAAAGCCCCAAAGTACATCATGTGACAAATCTCCAGGAAAACAAAATCACCCCTAGTGGGAGGGACATACCTCACAGCCATCACTCAACCCGGAGACTACAGGGAACCCGTTGTGATTGGTCGAGGTGTTGCTGAGCACATCCACAATAGTGCCCACTTTCTCCACCAGGTTGAAGCAGGTTACTGGAGAGCTCATAACCTCCCTGAATGGACAGACACACCAAACCTGAATATACAGTGAGAATGAAGCACCAATGTCTTGCTAAAGGCGTGTACTGGGCTCATTGAAGCATTAGCAGGGAAAATCCTGTAGGGGGCAATATACCTGGCAGTCAGGGAGTGGGAGGTGGCTGGGGCATCCCAGTGCAGGAAGGGCACACTCTGCAGCTTGATGTGGATGTCGTATAGCCCCTGTGGGAAAATTCGAGTCACTCAGAAGAGCTTAGGATCACATCTGCACAACATTCATAAGCTGCCACCCCTTGAAGTTTTACTTCCTCTAAGCAGATTTGCTGGCACATTGAGGAACAGAGAAGCGAAACGAGCTGTCACAGCATGATGTGCCACCTTAAGTTAGACAGCTGTGCAAAAACAACGGAAGGGTTCTCAAAATCAGTCACTGGAAGGACAGATGAAAAAAAGATGGCGTCAGACTGGTGGCTAGCTGCACCACCCACACCAAAAGCAAACATGAGACCGGAGCAGTTAACGAAACACGACTGGCCCGATTCCAAGTTCTGCACGGTCTGAAAGGCGATGAGCTCATCACTCACTGACAGGCTCACACATAATGCCAAATGGACCAACCCGCTCCAACCCGAAACGTCAACACTGACCTCCACGAAATAATCGCCCACGATCTTCGCCGTCATCAGAACCAGCATTATGGGTAGGCCGTAGGTGACATTTCCGGTGGCTTCCACCATGATGACAGTCAGGCTGAGGGTCATCCTCACGATCCCACCTGGCAAAGACCTTCGTAAACAGACGCAAACCCGAAGCCTCATGTGCCTCCATGCACCTCTAGACGAGCTCTGAAAAGCAGGCTGACCGCGGACGGACACTCACCAAGCTGGGCGGCGGCTCCAATCAGAGCGTACTTCCCAGGGTCGGCCAAGGTCTGTCAAACGAAACGCCACAAATCATAAAACATGCTCATTCAAAAACTTCGAGGGGGCTTTACTTCCAACAAACATTATGTTAAACTACATCTATGCCGACATGACGCTGGGCGGCCCAGGAAATCGATACAGCACTAACCAATAGGGCACCTTCAAAGAGTCACGTGACTGCTTAAAGAGTAAATCTGATTGGACAACAAAGAGGAAATCAATCTAAAGCGGGTGTTGAAGGAGGCCCTCTGACTTCTAAAGACCCCGTTCAATTTCCTTAATATATCAAAACCTGCAGCGTTTCCATTAAAGTTCTGCACAAACAAGCAAATTTGTTGACAAAGTGAAATTGCATAAAGGGTGTTTCCATTAAGTAACATCATGGAAACAACACCTGCAATTTATGATTCCGTGCCTCAACATGGATTGAGCTTTTCATGAGATACGAGCTCTAGAACCAAGTCATCGTGTCCTACACAGCAACAAGTTCGCAAAATCGGCTTCCATTTCAGTTTTGCGAATCGCCACAAAAACCACTTCAATCAAACTGAAAGCGTTTGAGGGCTTGTCCTCCTGAAATATAATCGTACCCATTAACGGATTTTCAGTTTTGCTTCTTCAAAATGTGCAAAAAAATCAAGGTCAGTGGAAAACGTCGCCACTGTGAGGTTTCTCTCTGCTGAGGGAAGAGTTCTGCTATCGTGACGGCCCCTCCTCCGCCAGCGGACCACGCCGCCTCACCGGCTATACGGCGCTTCCCCAGGAACGGCGACCCGTCCTGATGTACCTGTATGGAATTGTGCGGCGTAATGGAGGCCAGCAAAATGCCAAAGAGCCGCCCCCAGGCGGCGCCGATGAGCAGCGAGGGGATGAAGACCCCGGCGGACACAGTCAGGCCGTATGTCCAGCAGGCCAGGAAGAAGTAGGTGATGGTGAAGATTCCCAGGGTCACGGGATTGTAGGAACCTGCCGGGGGGGGGGGGGGGTGGTGGTGGTGGAATTCATCACCTAAGTCAGTGTTTCCCACGTTTTTGCTAAAATGTTGATCATGTAGTTGATCCCCAAGAACGCTAATCTAGCGAAACCAGCTAGTTTTACTTGATTCACCCTTGTAATGAGGATACAGGTGTACAGAAATTATTTCATGATGAATGGCATTTTTCATATGATCATTTCCATTTTTCTACCTGGTGTAAAGTGCAATTTGGAGCCGATCAAGACCAAGCCATGTTACTTTGGTATGTCTTTCATCCACTAGAGGGCATGGATGAACACAGTTTAGTGCCGTTCGAACTTGCCTACGGTGGCATTCGTCAGGGCACTTGAGAAGCGCTCCTGTTCTCCCCAGGCAGGGTGACAGTCCCCCCATCCCAAATGAGGGAAGCCTTGAATAATTGAGGAGGATTGTGTGTATGGGTTTAGCTGTCTGTCTGGGAAAACAATCAGCCAGAAGCGGCCCGTAAACAAACCTACGACACGACAGAGGTGGCAGACGAGTCTGACTGTTCAAACAGCTGCCCCGGACCTAGCCAGCCTGTCACCAATATCAAACACAGGTGTTCATTCTAAAGATGGACAACGGACTGTAATTATAATCTCTTCCAGAAGAAGGGCACAACAGGGGCGACCAATCCGGCTTCAGGTCACGACCCATCCTGCCCTGAAACACGTGCTGGAAACTCCACGGACCTGCGGGGCTGTGGAACAGGCTGCGGACACTCCTCTCCGGGGTGTTGAAGACGATCGTGGCCATGGAATTGTACTCGCCATCAGCACAGAACAGCTGTGAGAGGGATAAGTGGAGGTTCAGGCCTGAGGACAGGATACACACCCTCTCAGCTGTTCAGCCAATGAAATCACAGAGAGCCCACCTCCAGCTGCCTTACCTGCAAGGGGTATTCCTCCAGCTGATCCTCCCCCAGGGGCTGGCAGTCGTTGGAGAAGTAGATCATAGTGAAGAACACAGTGGCCGTCACGGCAGCAACCAGTATGGCCTCGATCACCTGCAGGCAGGGCCGGTGGATATACCTGGGGATGGGGGGGGGGGGCATGGTGGCTCAGCTAATGATTTTGCTGTGGGACAACTTTCATTTGCATCAAACCAGTGTGGGGCAGTTTCAAGGTCAGCCCCACAGTCTCGGGATATATTTATTTAATTATTTAATTTCAAGTGTTAAGATGCCTAAGTTTCAGACAGGCGTGACACAGTAAAAACCAAACAGGCCTCACTTACGTGCACACACACAGGCAGAGGTACGCACACACACACACACACACACAGGCACACATGCGCACAGAAGTACGCACACACACACACACACAGGCACACACACGCACACAGGCACACGCACACAGGTACACCTGATCCTGAGGATGGTGAGCCAGTAGTTCAGGACGTTGAACAGTGCTCCCAGCAATCCACCTGCGGGGGGGAAAGAGACATGGGCCCGGCATGAGAAAACCAGAAACAGAACCAGTCCGTTAAGATGTAAAAGAGCAAGGTTTGGGTTTCCACAATAAGACGCTCCCTCTCTCTCTCTCTCTCTCACCGAAGGCTCCCATGACGATAAACAGAGGAATCTCATACAGGTAGTACTCCGTGCTCTGAGGGGGGGGGGGTAAAAAAAAAGAAAAAAAAATCAATACCCAGAATCCTCCAGTCAAACATGCAAATGACAACATCACACCCTACAGGACTACACACATGGGGGCACCTCTTGTTTGCCTCTTTTTTTTTTATTTAATTTTATTTTATATATATATATATATATATATATATATATATATATATATATATATATATATATATAGAGTAATTTCTTCTATTTTCTAAAAAGTTACTGATATCTAGTTGGATGGCTAGATGAACACCGCTTCAGTTCCCAAACTTCTCCTCAGGGGCACCTCAGCCGTTCCATGATTTTGTTAAATTTCACCAACAGCTGAATTAAAAAAAGTTAAATATACTGGCTTAAAAAGTCAGTGAGAGACTGACTAGCTGTATGAGGTGTGCTGGTGGCCAAGTCAAAAAAAACACATGGCTGCATTGGACGGTCGCTGCAAATACTAGGATGATTTTAGCAGAGGTTCTGAAATGGCGAAGTTGACACACTTTCACAGGCATAATATCATAGTTTTACACCAACACGAGGATAATCTAAATATCATTTTCTTTGCCTGCCTAAGACTTTTGCACAGTAGTGTATAATTTTTAAAAAAATGGTGAACGTGTTGTGATCCTACAGGAAGCATACAGTGGGCATCCGGGGCAAACGTTTCCCAAAAACTTCAGGCACCGAAGGCGGGAAAAATTCTGCTGCGTTTAAAAAAAATAAAATAAACAACCGTATCTGCATACCATGTAAACTGCTACAGGTGCCTCTCTTGTAACGAGAAACATCCACAACCATGGCTAACATGCCTACCTAAACCAGGAGGCCCAACTAAAACAGCGCGGTACTCATGTCCACCGAGGTGATGACTATATTTCCAGCCCAGGGGGCCTCCCAGGAAAGTCATGCGCTGCGGGGTGGGGGCTGTGTCCAAGTCCCCCAACAAACGTTTCATGGTTTCCTTTCCAACCCATGTGACCAGAAGGCAGGTAAAAATACATCACTGCTCATGTGACAGGGTACCGAGTCGAGCCCTTTCTGGAAATAACAGCTCATCCTTTTCTCTCTCACCCTTGTTTCCCCATAAAGTTCACAGATCAGCCCCTTCTTGAACGGCACGGACAGGAAAGACCAAAACATGTTCGGGAACAGTGTGAACTTGGTCTCATTCTGGATTTTGGTCAAAATTATACCGTCTTCTTTCGCCTTTCCCAAACGAGGTAATGATTATAAAATGCTCTCCACTCTAAGTTGTCCAGACATCCATAAACATCACATTTTCCCCACTGACTAACGGGAGGCAGGAAACCAATGTCAGAGGGTAACGGCCGACATCTCCCAAGAGCTACTTGACTTGCGGACAGCATACCATTGGCCAAGACAACCAGATCAATTACCGATGCCCAATATTTTGATTTTCAAGATTCCATCTACAGACTTTTAAAAAGGACAATCTACATCACAACACCGACAGAAATGGGAAACTTACATCGTTGTCAAAGCGTCCAAAGTTGATGAGACCTGGGTTACTAAAATCTCCCGGCTTGTTGTGGTAGATACTCATGAAGAAGTTCAAGGTGAAGGTCGAGATCATGGAAGCGAAGAACTGAAAGATACGGGTCACTGAATAGTTACATTTCACCAGAGCCCCGTGGCGGGGCAAGGAGATCAGGTATGCTAATCGGAAACGTCACTCACGATTCTCCAGGTCAACATCTGGTTCCAGAAGGAGGCTCCCTCCTCCAAGCTGAAAAGGACACCACCTGCAAAACCGGAAACCATCAGAAACTGCTGCATAACTGCATTACTCACAGATCAGCTCCACTAAACTGGAAATATTCAGCAAAGGTCATACAGGGGTCTTTATTGCAAGGATAAGACTCCACTGGTGTGACTCCATGCCTTTGTGGCATTTTTTTCCTGGATTATTCATCAACACAGAGCCACCTTGTACTTTCCATCCTGAAACCGAAAAATCAATGGCGGAGGCCGAAGAAGCCCAACGCTGACAGGACACTCTAATAACCTTTTTTTTACTCATCATAGCTTCCCTTCTTCCTTGAGGGTAACATTAGATTCTGGAGGCATGGAACTGATCTGAGATCAGAGCTTCGGGTGTGTATATGGGTGTGTCGAGACTAGATGGTCAGTATGGATAACTAAGGTGCACTAAAATTGGGTGAGCAGGCAAGGCATGTCACCCAGGTTGTGTGACAATTATTTTATATATATGTATATATATATTCCATCCACCATCCCTCCTTTACGGAGAACTGCGTTATTTTTATTGTCCATTACGAAGAAAAAAAAAACTATATATATATATATATATATATATATATATATATATATATATATATATATATATATATGGGTGTATCGAGACTAGATGGTCATTATGGATAACTAAGGTGCACTAAAATTGGGTGAGCAGGCAAGGCATGTCACCCAGGTTGTGTGACAATTATTTTATATATATGTATATATATATTCCATCCACCATCCCTCTTTTATGGAGAACTGCGTTATTTTTATTGTCTATTGCAAAAAAAAAAAAAAAAAAACAATACATATATACATATATATTTATGGGTGTATCGAGACTAGATGGTCATTATGAATAACTAAGGTGCACTAAAATTGGGTGAGCAGGCAAGGCATGTCACCCCGGTTGTGTGACAATTATTTTATATGTATGTATATATATATTCCATCCACCATCCCTCCTTTACGGAGAACTGCGTTATTTTTATTGTCCATTGCGAAAAAAAAAAACTATATATATACATATATATTTATGGGTGTATCGAGACTAGATGGTCATTATGGATAACTAAGGTGCATTCAAATTGGGTGAGCAGGCAAGGCATGTCACCCAGGTTGTGTGACATTAATTATTTTATATATATGTATATATATATTCCATCCACCATCCCTCCTTTATGGAGAACTGCGTTATTTTTATTGTCTATTGCAAAAAAATAACACAAAAAAACTATATATATATATACACACATATATATTTATGGGTGTATCGAGACTAGTTGGTCATTATGGATAACTAAGTTGCACTAAAATTGGGTGAGCAGGCAAGGCATGTCACCCAGGTTGTGTGACAATTATTTTATATAAATGTATATATATATTCCCTCCACCACCCCTCCTTTACGGAGGACTGCTTTATTATTAATATCCATTGCGAAAAAAAAACACAAGAAAAAGAAAAAATATCTATATATATATACATATATATATATATATATATATGGGTGTGTCGAGACTAGATGGTCAGTATGGATAACTAAGGTGCACTAAAATTGGGTGAGCAGGCAAGGCATGTCACCCAGGTTGTGTGACAATTATTTTATATATATATGTATATATATATTCCATCCACCATCCCTCCTTTACGGAGAACTGCGTTATTTTTATTGTCTATTGCAAAAAAAAAACAGAAAAACTATATATATATATATATATATATACATATATATTCATGGGTGTATCGAGACTAGATGGTCATTATGAATAACTAAGGTGCACTAAAACTGGGTGAGCAGGCAAGGCATGTCACCCAGGTTGTGTGACAATTATTTTATATATATGTATATATATATATATATATTCCCTCCACCACCCCTCCTCTACGGAGGACTGCTTTATTTTTATTTCCATTGCAAAAATAAAACATTTTAAAACACAAAAAAAAAAAAAAACGAAAATAATAATAATAAAAATTATTTTGAATGTGTATTCAAATAAGTTTGAATGTGTGTGAACTATATATAAATATATATATACACATGCATATACAGAAATATATACACACACACACACATATATATATATAAAGACACACACAGACACACACTCACATAAACACATACACACACTGTGTACAGTCTTATGCAAAGGTTTGGCACCCCTTGACAAATAACATCTTTTCAATTACAAAAGCAACAATATCAGTTAATACAGTCTCTTTAGGAACTGGGGGGAAAATACACAATATTTTCAGCAAACATTGATGAATAGTTACTTTTTATGCCATAAATTGAACAAAATTACAAAATAAAAACATTATTATGGCACTCTGCAAAAGTTTGGGCACCCTACGTAATCAGTACTTAGTAACACCTCCTCTGCCAGATATCACAGCTTACAAGCGCTTCTTATAGCCAGCTGAAAGGCTTTCAGTTCTTGTACTTGGGATTTTCTCACATTCTTCCTTGCAAAAGGCTTCTAGTTCTGTAATATTCTAATATATCAAGGGCTGTATTGTCAAATAGGAGATCGGCAGCATTCTCCCACCTGAGAAAACTGTACTACAATGCCCTTGATAGTGTGTAGAAACACACTCGTCAGCTCTAGTCCTCCTGTAACAACGCAAAAGGACTGGCAACCCTCAGGTATTTATGCGTGCGATTGTATGATAAATTCACCCTGACAGTCTCACACTTCTCTTGGTACCAACAGGTCTCATGGAATATATAAAAGGCAACTGCAACAATTATACTCGGCACTAAACATCGAGGCACGGAAATGCAGCAGAGCTTGTGTATTTCTCAGGATGCATTCTAGTAAAATGCCCGGAAAAATGAGCTAAAGACATATTTCAAGGGGCACTATATAAAACCGATGGAAATTTTACTGATTAAATAAAAGGAAAAGCATTGTTTGAAAAATCACAAATGTTTCTAAGATTCAATGCATCGCTTTTTGACCACATCATAGCGATGAACACATCATTGTTCCTGACAATGTCCTAATACAGAAATAAAACTTTATGTTGGTAAACTCAAAAAGCCTTCAGCTGTCACACTGGCTAACGATCTCAAACGATTATAAAGCAGCATTTTGAAAAGCGCTGTTTTAAAATAACAGCTACAACACTTACCTTGTCTTCTGGCCAAATGCTTTTCACGGCTTGGCACTCCAACGGTGCTGAAACGAAATTTGTATTTCCTCCTACCTCGTTTGCCCTTCAGTTCTTCTTTTCTCCCTTTGGATGTTTTTTTCCTTCTTCTTTGGATATTGTTTTTTATTTTTGTTTGTTTTTTTTACTTTGCATGTTTTTCCTTCTTCGGATATTATTTTTTTGGCTTATTTTTTTAGACGATGTTTTTTTCGTCTTCTTTAAAAATTGTTTTTTTTTTTCATCCTTTTGATGTTGTTTTACGGAACAAGAGCCGTACAGTGCTACTCTATCAGGAGGTAGCGCCAACTGAACGCCTTGAAGCAGTACCCAGCTCTTTTATAGGGAGCGTCAACCCGAAGTCAAGTTCTAGAACGTTGCACTCACTTTTCATTGGTTTCCCAGCTATGCTGTCAGAATAATGTTTGCTGATTGGTCGAAAATTTTAAAACGTACCCGAGTACTGTAAAAAAACTCAAGATCTTGCTACCCTACGGAGCACCCATAAGGTGATTTTTTTTATACGTTATATGCAGCTATTTGTAGCAGGCCGTAATTAGACTAATCCACCCTTTGTCAATAAAGCCAACAAGAGAACAGGTTGCCCAAAGTTTGCTCAGGTACACGCCACAGCACAACCTTAAAAACACATCCAGCACAAATCACACTAGTGAATGACACAGCAAATCACAGCAATAAAAAAGACCCCTATGGGCAATCCAGCACCCAGACTACAGGTGCCAAAAGGCCCAGCCTGCCTAATAATGAACCCAAAATATACATACAACAAAGAAAAAGACACAAACAAAAAAGAAAATAAAACTAGCCAGCTGCTCCCACTAAACCCCGCTCCCGAGGCCACTAAGCCGGCTGGCTTGATAATACACGATACAACCTCAGATAAAACATATTAAAGCAACACCAGGGAGGTTTACAACCTGATCCTTAAAATTATCGACCCGTAATTCCACCTTGAAAACCCCTAAAGAACAGTAGTTTACCCCATGACTCACTGCCCCATTCAAACAAAAAAAAAACAGGTTTTTGGGGTAACCTTTAGGTCAGCTCTTCAAAACCAGGTATGAGGACTCTTCAGCTAATCAGTCCTCTAATTAGAAATCTAATTAGGGAGTTGCAGCGAAAACCTGCATACACACCGGCCCTTTGCGGATAAGATTGTTCACCCCTGAAACAAGCAAACAGAAAGGCTGCTACACTGCAAATTCAATATGCCCGCCGATGCTCCACCAAATCTATCAGGACCCTGCCTGTCTTTCCCGTGCCTGCTCCTTTGCCAATATGCCCTACCATCGGAACATGCACAGCCATCTCGCCCCGGCTATGCCTCCAGTCCGAACTGCAGTTCCTATACCTGCCTATAATTGCCTGGCTACAATCCATCCCCCAAAATGAAATTGATGACCCAACGATCACAGCTAAGAATTCTATCCCCAAACCACTGGTCTTCCTCCCCAACCGAACGATCATTCACTGACCGTGGTAACTTATAAGGGTTGGTATGATGACCAGTGGTGGACCTCACCGAACGTTTAACTGGTCTCTACACCTCGGGGGGGACATAACCTCCTCCATTATACGAGGCCTACTTGTGGATGCTCTATTGCGACCCCTCCCACCAGCCCTGTCCCCGTAAAATCACAGAGTCCTCATCCGATTCCATTTCTGTTGCCCCTGTGGGCAACCCAGACTCAGGAGACATTACCAGAACATCTTCCCCTGACATAACAACCCCCTGTGGTACTGGACGCAACTCTGTTCGGTGAACTTGACGGACAACCCCGTCCCCCTCCATTGGAGTTGCAGAGTAAACTGCACCCTGATCTTGGGGACACCGAACTACCATATACAAACAGGCATCCCAATGATCCTGTATTTTACCTCGAACATGGTTCCGCAAACACACCAGCTGACCTTCATCAAACCCCTAATCATTAACCAACTCATTGTGTTTCCGATTTCGTGGTGTGGCTTGTTCCTCCAACTAAGCCTTCACATACTCTTGAAGCACCTGCAAACTTTCCTGATGGTTTTGTACCCATTCCTCCAAAGGTCCACCATACTGACTGATCCCGGCAGGAGCCTGAAGATAGTGTATCGGTAATCGAGGCTCACAGCCAGACCTTAAATAAAAAGGCATCATCCAGTCATTTGGTGGGGTGTAGTATTGTAAGCTTCTCTGCTGGAGGAAGTGTGTGAAGCAAATTGTGCAAAAAAAATATTAAAGCAACACCAGGGAGGTTTACATCTAGATCCTTAAAATGATCGACCTGCAATTCCACCTTGAAAATCCAATTACCATATAAAGGATACAAGATGTAAAGATGACAAATGACATGGCACACATTTGTTGTTTAGACTGTTGTGTCAGGTTAATTGAAAGCTGAAGGATCTTAGTGTTTACTAGTCTAAGTAACAGAATGTCTAAACACTGTGCTTGCCTTTATGGGTTTTTAAGCAGAACATATAGGTATAGAAACATATTAACATTACGTTTCACGATTCACTGACTGGAGAATAGGAGAATATACACATCAATATTACTACTTAAGTTAACTAACCCTAATCCCAACCCCTATTGGCACGGAGCCCGCCAGGGTTCAGGTGAGATATAAATCTGTAATCTGTATCAATGGTTTTGCTATCCATACCCACCCTATTAATGTTAGCTTCCCAGGGTTTCTTGTTAGACAAGCTCTGTGTCTCTCTATACCCCCATTTACTGCACGACTGATTGTCCATTTATAAAGAATCAAATAGGGTGAAGATGGTTTTAGTTTACAATTACTCTGGAAGGTGACCAGATTAAAAAAAACTAAATACCATGCCTACGTGTATGTAATCTCCATCACAGTCCCCATTTTCCCCATAATCCTCGTTTTGATAGTGCCAATTTGTGTAATGTGAGTTTTTTTTTTTTTTAAAAAACTGTTATAGAAGAACATACTGGATGCCACATGTGTACAATTACCCCTTTCTAATTAGTGGGGTCCGTTGTGTCAGCTACAGCCTTTACTAACATACACATAAGTATACAGTCTTACAGCACTTTTGTTTTCCTTTTGTATTTAATGGTTTTCCATTTAGGGGGCAGCATGGTGGTGCAGTGGTTAGCACTGTTGCCTCACACCTCTAGGGCCCGGGTTCGAGTCTCCACCTGGGTCACATGTGTGTGGAGTTTGCATGTTCTACCCATGTCATCGTGGGGTTTCCTCCGGGTACTCTGGTTTCCCCCACAGTCCAAAAACATGCTGAGGCTAATTGGAGTTGCTAAATTGCCCATAGGAGTGTATGCGTGAGTGAATAGTGTGTGAGTGTGCCCTGCGATGGGCTGGCCCGCCATCCTGGGTTGTTCCCTGTCTCGTGCCCATTGCTTCCGGGATAGGCTCCAGACCCCTCGCGATCCAGTAGGATAAGCGGTTTGGAAAGGCTGCCTAACGCCCTTAATTTGTTTGCAATTTCGCCAGGTAGGCTACCTTCTTTAAACTGCGTTTTGCTAGACTACACATTTCGAGATGTTTTATTGTAGTCTTGGTAAATATATATATATAGTTTAGCCTAACCCAGCCACTTAAGGGAGCAAGCCAGCTCAGGTAGGTGCCAGTCCCAAGCCCGGATTAATGGAGAGGGTTGGCGTCAAGAAATAAAGAGAAATAAAGACAACTAATACTCCTAGTTTGCGAGATCTGACTGCAATGGCAGCACTGCTACAAGGGTGTGGATAAATCTATACAAATATCACCTGCATGCACATTACTTCTTTTACAATAACCAACTCCTGATCCATACTGTTAGTCGTGAAAAAAAAAAACTATCGTGTACATAGAGGCCCTGTGTAAAAAGATAACTGCCAAGGAAAAGATCAAAAACATTTATTTCAAGGATACAAAGTTTTTATGGTCATGTACAGTGTACAGTGCAATTCTTATTTGATTAACTTGAATGTCTCCACAGACTAGACGATTAAACAAATAAAGCAGCGCAACATTACAATAACTAATAACAAATAAACAAAGCTCACGAGTACTATTACAGTATTTATATCATTTATTTAAACTTAATTTTACCAGGTAAATTAACTACAAAGCAGTTACCACTGCTTTACCTGCTTCTCGGGAGAAATAGCAGATATACGTCATGTATGTGACTAAATTCTTAAGCCAATAAGGGCAAAGTTGTGTCGTAATGGAGGCGGATCCAGTTTGTGCAGCCGGTTAAAGACACTACGGGCATGTAAATGGAGAACGAAATTATAGTTATACCGAATCTCCTACACACAATACCAAGGTTACCAACTTTGGTCAGCTGACCGGAGTGAGACGTTCAATTCCCGTAAGATTTCTTTGCGCCAGCCTGAGAGTCTGAAAACACGTCACACCAGATGCATGAGAGATGGAAACCTGGGATATTCAGTCGAATCAGATCAAATATGATGCTAAGTTAGTACTAAGTTAAAATATGTTCCGGACTTGTAACATGCACCCATGATTTGGAACAGTCAGCAGGCTGTCTCTGGCCACGCCCCCTACACTCGGTCCGGCCCCTGGCTTTTCCTGAATTCTGATTCCTTTAGATAAACATTGACTTCATTGATATTGTTATTGATTTATCGACAGACCATCATACGTTTTAGACGTTATAATAACAACACTCTATTGATCCCCAAAGAGAGAAATTCTCTCCTTGCCTGCCCCCTCTTACTGTCCATGATACACAAGCACATATGTAGAAAAACGTCAGCTTGGAAGCCAAGGCTGGACTTAACCTACTCCTTAGGGTTCAACTGGAAACTGCCCCATGGCCGAGCGGTCTAAAGCCTCCTGCGCAGCGAAAATGGCCTTTCAAAGTAAGGGGTATTCTGTTCTCCGAAGTAAGGCGTGGGTTCGAATCCAACTTCCGACAAAAGTTCTTCAATCGCTACAGCAGAATTTGAGCCACTGATCGGCTTTAATTGCTTTGTTTTATTTTTGCGTTTCAGGCAAAACTACATAACACTTAAGAGGTGCAGGATGATCTGTCTTGCTCTCGCGAGGTTTTTGTACGACGTGACATGGTGACATAATGCAGCGGACGATAAAAATCTAACCACAATGCATTGCGTCAGGACCAGAATGTATTGCTTTAAGCCAGCGCTGTATGTGGGTACATGAAGTGGAAAGCACCCAATAACAAACATAACATTTAAAAAAAATCTACAAACTAGTGGGAATATAAAATAAAATAAATGTGTCTGGGCAAATTGGTAAGTTAAATTAAATCGTTTTAAGCAGTGTTAAGCAGTGTGTGGTTTTAAACACGAGTAGCATGTACCGTGTTGACGGCGCATGAACGTATCTTGGCAGCACATGTAAAACTTAGATTTGCAAGCGGGATGTGAAACAGCATTTAGGTGTTTAAAACAGCAATAGAGTGCGTGTTTGTTCACGCAGTTACAATGTTTAGTTGTTATTTCTGTGGAACATCAGTGCAAACCCTTAGGGAACATGTTTTACATGTCAAACTTCACCGTCATGAACCACGATGCGTGTTCAAGTGTGGCGCTACAGATTGCCACAATACGTTTCGTTCATATGGGGAATTTAAGGCTCATTTTTACCGTAAACATAACACAGATTCATATATTGATACTACAAATGCCCTTACGGTGTTTACGTGTAATATGTCTATGTGCCAGCGCCAATGTCGCGATGTCAGATCACTAACAGCTCACTTAAAGGAACATATAGCCGAAGGACGTGTTGTGACATGTCCGGTGACAGGATGCGACCATACGTTCACTGTGAGATCGTCGTTTACAGCCTACATGTCCAGGAAACACAGACAATGTTCTGTGGACAGTATAAGAGATCTTAATAAGGAGACAGTTTCTCAGTTTCTTGAAACTGAACCGTTAGTTACAGGCCCTACAGAGAGATTTAGTGAGACTGATGAAGGTGAAGTCCATCTTACAGAAAATTTCAGTGACCTTTTTCTTAGAAATATTTCTCTTTTCTACTTGAAATTACATGGGCAGTTTCTTCTGCCAGCATCAACTATACAAAATATTATTGAAGAGATGCTAAGCATACATGAACTAGGACAGACATATACTTTGAATAAATTAAGTGCATTCCTGAAAAGTGACTTAACTGAATTAACAGATGAGGTTATTGGTAGTATATGTGATGTTGTGAAGGAATCTGACCTTTTCACCATTAGTCATGAAGGACCAATGAGAACCAATTTTTCAAGAACTAGGGCTTTTAAACAGATGTTTAGATACACAGAACCTGTAAAGTTGTACTTAGGAAGGGATGAAACAAGGTCACAGAGGTTTGCCTACTATGTTCCATTGAAAGACACTTTGAGACATTTACTGGAGTCAGACTTATGGCAGAATTGTGCTGCACAGGGTACATACGTACCATACACTGATGTGCTTTGTGATGTCAGTGATGGTCAGGTATATAAAAACAATGAGTTCTTTTCTCAAAACCCATCATGTCTAAAACTAATTCTATATCAAGATTCTTTTGAGGCGGTGAACCCATTAGGTTCAGCAAAAAGCAGCACAAAGTAGTAGCTGTATATTTGTCTCTGGCTAATTTACCACCTCATCAAGTACAGACCACATGTCACTTGTAATGCTGTGTCAGGAAAAAGACTTCAAACACTTTGGCCATGACAAAGTTTTCTCAAGGCTCATTGCAGACTTAAAAGACCTGGAAGACAATGGAATAACGGTGGCAGAGGAAAAAGTTAAAGGGACTGTTTTGTGCATTGCAGGGGACAATTTGGGGTCTCATAATATCGGTGGATTTACAGAAAATTTTAGTTTTTCTGAATATTTCTGCAGGTATTGCCGGACAACCCGAACAGATTTTCAAACAGATCCAAATGCATTTTACAGTCTGAGGAACAACAAAACGTTGAAGGTATAATATCTGAGTTTTAATTCATTGAATTACTTCGATGTTTGTATGCCTGGCCTGCCACCTTGTTTAGGCCATGACATTTTTGAGGGTATCCTTTCCTATGATTTAGCCCTTTACCTGAAGTACTTCATCAAGCAAAAAAAGTGGTTCACTTATTCAATTCTGAATAGACGCATTAAGAAATTTAAGTACAGTGGCTCTGATGTGTTGAGTAAGCCATGTGCAGTAAACTCCAATGGAGTAAAGCTTTATGGTCAGGCTGTTCAGAACTGGAATTTTCTAAGACTTCTTCCTGTGATCATGTGTGACAAGGTGAAAGAGCCCACAGATGATGATTGGCAGTTGACCCTTCAGCTAAAAGACATTGTGGAGCTGATTTGTGCACAGAAAATTTTATTGCCAGAGGTTGCATACCTTGACGTTCTTATCCAAGAATATCTTGCTTGTAGATTTTCTTTCTTTCCAGGACATAGGTTAAAGCCTAAGCATCACTACTTGCGACACTACCCTGCACTGATTTTAAAGTTTGGTCCTTTGATCAGGTTGTGGACAATGCGATTTGAAAGTAAATAAGGCACCATGGCAACAACAGTCAGAACAGCATCCAGTTCACAGCTAGTTTTAAAAATTGCTTTAACGCAGAGTGATTACAGGAAATAGGTGTACTGCTTAATATTAATTAAATTATTAAAATGTGCTAATAATAGACATATTTGTCAGACATTGTGCTTTTTAAAGAGCAGAAGGGATACATTAAATTACGATTATATTGTCCTTACTGTATATATTTTTACATTTTTCCCCTCAATGATTGTCAAGTGATCACAATTCTTACTGTGCTTTACCCCTCACTTGATAGAGATGTACCAAAACTGAACATATAACTGGATTTCACTCAGAATAACCAGGCCTTCTTTTTGGACTCTTTATCCCTTTTTATTTTATCTTCGCTTTCCTCAAGCCAGGCATTTACAGGTGAAAAACCTTAAACCACAAAACACCAACTTTCACCAATCTATCTTATGAGCAAACACAAAATTTTACTTTAAATGCATATATATATATATATATATATATATATATATATATATATATATATATATATATATATATATATATATATATATATATACATACACACAAAATATACAATGAATGACCAATCTCAGCTTCAAATTTCCACACAATTATACATAACTTGTTCTGAATAAAATTCCTCCAAACATCAAAGTTTAAGATCAAACCACTGGGGAAACACATAAATGAGTTACTCAACGCAATAAATTGCAATGAAAAGCTAACCAATTAGACAATCGAACAATAGGTTTAACACTTCTGCCCATATGAATTATTAAAAGGAAAGTTCACCCTTAATACTTTTTTTTTTTCTTTTTAGCAATTTAATATTTAACTTTTAGATAAACTAAAAATAGAACCCCCCCTTTTAAACCGCATTAATGCAAACATCTGAATCAATAAAACAGCATTCCACATATTGTCATTAAGACACTTACAGCACACCATTTATTCCTAATACAGTCAAATACCACAACTCATATAATGTTACAAGCCAGCACCAGCGCCTCAATGCCTCATTAGCGCACCCCATTAAGAAATAAACCCCACTCGCAACAGGTAGTGCTTGCTACAAATAACATTTGCAACAAAGTCCAACACGCATGGTTCATGGTCTTACCGGCTGTCCGTTCAGAGTCTACTTTTCAGTACACAATCGCAGCACAGTTCCAGAAGCACTTGGTGTAGATTTGACCCTTTGCTTGTCGCGCTACCAATGCGTTTTGCCGACTTTATCCAAAATAAAGAGCAGGTGCGTCCGTTAATGCCTTCCCCTCGGGTGCACACAGGTGAGTAAACTTTGGTTCCGCATGACCACTTGCGTGAACGACGTAACCACTTGCTGGAATGACGTTCATCGCAACAATGATATAAATATTTTCCCCCCTGACATATAATCAGTGTAAGCACACAAACACATTGGCCGGTTATCCTATTCATTCAGTTCCACGGACAGTGACCTGTGTTACTGTGCTGTGACATCTGGTTCCTTCATTGGCTCTGTATATTTCTATAAATGACTAAATGGCTCTGTTGTAGAAATTTCCAGCCAGAGACTTGGTTCCTATATAACGAGAAGATTTTATTTTTACTCGGACTGAGAAGCTACAGAAAATCATCTCTGCATGTGATCTCCCCTTTACTGCTCAAGCAGAGCACACGCACATCAGCAAGTGTCAAGGCAGCAAGTGCATACAAACAACTTCTCAGGGCCTTCAGGAAGAGTCAGACTGCGGTGTCATTCAGAGATACCATTGTCTAAGACTTGCACTAAAACATTCTATGCACTTGGGCATATTTAAACAAAGTAGTATGGTACCTATGTCAGAATCCATCCCTGCCTTGTCCTGTTCACATGTCACTGGCCATCCTATTCTCTCCTCTGTCTTGTACCCCTTAGCCCATAGTGTGTTTGCCTGCTCATCGGGCCACCATGTGGCTTAACGGGCCAAGTGGTTGGCCACCGTGCCTGACTCCCCTTTTGATTGTGGGTTTTGAGGATATCAGTGGGTCTGTGTTTTCATGATTGTCCCCCAGGCCACCATGCAGCTCAGCCCTTGATTCCAACTACAGTAGCAATCAGGTGGTTCTCGGTCTACTAGGACTGTATAACAGGATTCTTCACCCATTCTATCTTTACTCCTTCAGCCGCATACATGAGTCAGACCTATAGGTTATTCAAATTCCGTCCTGCCAAATTTACTGGACAGGAAGTGGACACTGCAAATGAATGTGTGAATACGCCAATACCTACATCTTTACAAGTTACATTAAGGGGTTTGGTACAGTAAATGGCTGTGAGGTGGGATTTCTTCTTGATGTCTGTTTGTAGCCCGTCCACCAGCAGCTGCTGCTGTATTTATCACACCAAGCAGGGAAAGTATATTGCTAAATTTTCCTTAGTTCAATTACGCTTGATTAAGCTAATTAAGCCGGCTATGTTATTTACATTCAGAAGGATGCCGCCATATTGGGTTATACACAGATGCCACGATAGCTCACACTCACATTCCCTCTTCATTATTTTTCTAAACACACTCTATCCTGCCTTGTCACCTGCAACAAGATCTCACTCCCTGTAGCAATAAAAGTCTTTCTTATGATTGAGCAGATTTCTGCTTCTCTCCTAACCATGGGCATCCAAAGTAAGATGAAGCAAAATGTTAGGAAATTTGATAACACATGGTTACTCTTTTGGTAACAGTGACTTTGGTTTTATTTTGATAGATGTAAACTACATAATATGGTCTTAACCTTGTTTTCTGTCCTAAAAGCAAACTTTTATGTTACAGGAGAAAAGTGCACAGCTGCTTGGATCAACCCCAGCTAATCAGCGCATATGGGAATCTTTTCAAAATACCATGTGAGTCTTATGCAATTTACCCAATTAATATAAGCTCTTTAGATGACGCTTAAATAATCAATTCCCATCAACTTAGTGTCAAAACACAAACTCAGTGGCAAAAAAGTGAAGGGCAACAGACTAAGTTGTGAAAATGAAATCTGCATGTGATGAAAGGGCATGTGACTGTATCGCGATGATTATAATCATCAGATCAAACGGACCACGGAGTTGGCGGTATGGTCACACTGCTGGTCCCATGTCAGTAGGGTATAGCACACCCCTGGGCCCGGATACTACTAGGATGTCACTGGTGTACCACTGTGCCGTCAGAGTGTGGTGTGTCACTCCACAGCATTGGCAGGATTGCTCCTCTCCCTGCAGCGCCACCATACGCACATGACGGTCATCTGTGGTACTGCAGAACTGAGATGTATCGCTGAACATGGTAGGACGCCAGTCGTCATCAGTCCATCAGTCCATGCCTCCCAGTGACTACACCACTCCAAACGCAACCGTTTCTGTGCTATTGTGAACGGCAGCCTATGCATGGGACGGTGAACCCGTAGTCCAGCTGATGCCAGTCATCGCGACACGATGATATAGGGTGTTGTAGAGAGTCCAGTAGCTGTGTCCATATATCAGGCGCAGGTGTCATGGGGATCTGTGATGCTTGGAGCACAATCCGACGATCCTTCCTTGGCGTGGTCTGTCTTGGATGACCAGAAACTTCACGACGTGTGTGGATGCCTCACGTGCCCATTGGTTTCAATATCAGGCCACTGTGATATCCGCATGGCCCACATGCAATTGCAGCACATGACCACCTGGCTTCATGTAAACCCGCAATGCAACCCTATCAAACTCCGTCAAGTGCCGTTAACACTGTCTAATGTGACTACGAGGCATCCTGTGTCTGGTGATTAAACATGCCAACTCCTTGCAATTTGAATCATTTACATATCCATCACTGGTCTGCACATGTACCAGATTACATCTTTAATCGGATAGTTACTTCTGGGTTCTCAACTTTTTTTTTCATAATACCCCTTAAGTGTATATGCCCTTCACTGATGAGAAATTCATCAACATCTAAGTCCTACATTCATGTACAATGCATATTAAATGAATATTTTGTCACTATTAGTTTTGATGTATCATTCTTTGAATGCACTCAATTGAATCATGGACAGTGGTTCCACATGGAAAAAAATGAATATTCCGAAAAGGAAAAATCCTTCTTCGGTTGATACATTCACTTTGTGTTCTGAGAATTTTTCCCTTGAGTGCCTTGTACAGTATGTCTAGTGTGTTTTTGGTGTGAATGTGGCCATAATCATACAAGGAAAAAACCACTGACTTGTAGTGAACATGTAAAACCGCAACATGCAGTGTCATACGTAACTGAAATAAGAAATGCTGGATTGCCTGAGTTGCATGCGTGCATGTTTTTTAATATGGGCAACATGGTTCCCTGAGATGCCTCAGTGTTGCTCACCGCCATCTCTAACACACAACCTCACAAACCATCTTAAAACTACTGAAAGAAATAATTGGCTACACTGCAGCTCCACTGTTTTGTTTGGCACCCCTGCATGTCCTGCATTGTGTGGGGAAAAAAGCTGAAGGCTGAGGAATGTTACATAACACAGCTAGAATGTAAAAACTCTCTCTGGTGTAATTCACTGCGTAAAACCAATGGTCCTAAGTGTGGTGTCTTCTTCATAACACTCCCTGATGTTTGTGTCCGTGACCATGAGATAGGGTGGCTGCTTTTCTTCCTTGCTTTCCTTGTATTCCTACGTTTCCTCCCCAGCCTTGGTTGGTAGGTCAGGCAGCATCACCTTGTTTTAATAGACCCAGGTGCAATTTATCTTGAAATTAGACTCAAGTGCAGAAAATGTTCTATCAGAAGTCTTTGACAATCTCTGAATTACACAGAAATCTGACTTCTTCTGAAGCTGTGAAATTGTTCATCTGTATTTGCTGCATTGGTACTTGTTGATGTGCGTGTGCCCTGCTTAAGGAGTAAAGGGGAGATGACATGCAGAGCTAGTTTTCTGTAGTTTATTTTCTTTGTCTGAATAATAATATTCTCTTCATATAGGAACCCAGTCTCTGGCTGGAAATTTCTACAATAGAGCCATTTAGTTATTTCTAGAAAAATATTTAGAGCCAATGACCTGATGTCATAGTAACACAGGTCACTGTCCGTGGTGCTGAATTCTCTACTTGATGGGCTGGTGCTGAATGAATAGGCCAGGTGTCTGTGTGCTTCCACTGACTGGCACCCAGACATATAATGACTTTTAACAATGAAGGGGGAAAAGTCCAGACAGGAAATTAGTCAACAGTAATTAGTAATCAAATATAGTTCTCATTTATCATTATGTAAATTTCAAAAACCTTTTCTGACTATTAATCTGCACGTTGCAATAATTTAATATTAACTAACTTGCTGTAACGTAAAGTGAAAAACAAGTTTTAAAACTAGCTGTGAAATTTTTGATGCTGTTGACCTGAATGTTGTTGCCAGAGCCTTAGGATACGTCTCTACACATAAGTGAGGGGATGGATGCACTATTCTATGGAGGCTTCTGAAGAGAATTATTATCCCAAATTTAAATTGAGAGAGATGATTAATTCCTTTTTAATGCAGTCTGCCTTAAGAGCCCCTGTTCTGCCGTTGATCTTTTGCATGGATGCTATCATGTATTAGTTTACTCTATGAAATTTAGTTTGAATTTTGATCACATGTCAAACTAAAGCATTTTGGACTGGATTCCTGAGTTCTTTTTAACGCTGTTAAGTTACATTTTTATTTCAGCATAATTACAAGTTCCCGCAGGGAAGAAATAAGTCAGTTACTTAATAAATGACTATAAAGTAGTTGCTGCAGTATATATTCCATAAATTTACTGAACTGGAGTTTTATGCATCCTTACAAAGTAATAACTGTATGTGTTCTTTAAGTATGAAAGAGTTTAGGACATTGTCACCTGCAGTGGACGGCCACGTGTCCCCATAATTATAACTTTAGATTATATTTCTGCATGACTGAGTATTCACTGAGTACCTGGTAGTGTTGGATGATATTTACGTCTCATATTTACCATTTATGTCAGTCTTCAAAGTGTGTGGATTATTAAGGTTGGTCTTGGTTGTTTTCTTCCCTGGAGAAACAGAAGTTTAATGCCATGATGCCACAGCAGCTCGCCGTTCCTGTCAGTACGGTGGAGGTAAGAGTTTGAAACATTCATCAGCCTGTCAGCTACGCATCTCGCCTGGACATGGGACTCAGCTTTTATTCTTCCATAATACCGCGTAAGTACCTCACTCTACTCAATCTCAGTACTGTTTAAGGGTAAATAACTTTTGTCACTGACTGCCAGAGATTATGGCAATTAAATGGAAAATATGAAGCAGACATATGAAATACAGTGGGCTGTTTGCAGTAAGTTGGGCTTAGGGTTAGTAATGGGGCTTTTTCCACTGACTTCTGCTTCTGTGCCCTTTCTTCACACTGCTGTTCAACTGTCCTCTTTATAGGAGGGAGGAGCAGCGCAAATGCAGCCGACAGATATAAAGCCATGTGCTGGCAGCAGACGCTTCGCACCCCTTAATAGCATATCTGTTGCTGGTAAGACTGTCTGTGCTGCCGGTCATCTCAGTAACCAGGTGAAACTCCCCAGGCAAGATCAGGACAATGTTGTGTTGAGTTTCAGTGAGTTTCCTGTGTGTAAAGCCAGTTTTGGGGTCAATGTGGAGCCTGGTCCAGTCATGAGCTGGGGAGACGTGACCAAGGCTGCACTGTTACTCTTGTGTGTCTTTTCATTCAAAACTCTTTTTTTTTTTATTTCCCCATAGTGTCCATCATCTTGAGCAGCACCGGCTGTCATTTAGCACAAAAGATGCCTGTTCAGTTTTCCATCTGAACAAGGGCCCTCTGGACCCAGGTGTGCACTACATGAGCACTTTGTTCCTGACTCCTTATCAGCGTTTACATTTACACTCTCAGCCAGTCTTTAATCTGCAAAGTTACGCTTGGTGAGATTTATACAGACACGAGTAAAGAGGATTTTTTCACTTTTCCCAAATTCCCTCTAAGTCTGTATTTTCACCTCTTGAATGCTGGGATTTGTAGGCCCAGCTCTTCACCATGTATAACAACATCACCCTCAACGCTAGAGAAACCAAGGAGCTGATCCTGGACTTTCGCAAACGGATGACTCCCCAAAGTCCTATCTACATCGCAGAGGATGCTGTAGAGGCTTCAACAGCTTCCAGTTCCTCGGGCACACAGCTTCTGGCGGTCAAAGGCATCGTCTTCAGGTGCTGCCTCAGAAAAGCAAGCAGCACCTTGAGAGACTCTAGCCACCCAGCACTGTCACTTTTCACCTTCCATCCATCCATCTGCACAAGCATTTCCAGATTTAGAGACAAGTTTCCTCCCCATTGCTGTTAACCAGCCAGTGACGCTGACATTTCCTCACACTGCCACTGTTACCTCATTCTGTACTGTTACTGTGTCTGTCTATGCTGGTGCCATTACTTTAATTTTATTTATATAGTATTATCACTGGTTATACTGTTGAGGTGCAACTACAGACAATTTTTCTTTGAATTAATCTAGCGACTATTTTCCCAAGCTGTTGATTCATCAAAACTATTATTTTTCCTCCAGAAAATCAGATTGACCGTTTAAGTTAATATTATTTTAAGAACAACACAAACTACGTCATTGCGGGGTTTTAGATAATGGACACTATACAGATATTTTTTTCGCCCACCATTCAATAAGCAGATAAGTAACTTGTCTAAAATATTTAGATTTGTATTGTGATCCCCAAAAGTTAGTAATCTGTATAAAATCAGTGTATTTTTGTTTTTTAAATTTGATTCTGTAAATCAATGTACACTGAACAAAAATATAAACGCAACACTTTTGTTTTTGCTCCCATTTTTCATGAGATGGACTTAAAGATCTACAATTCATTCCAGATACACAATATTACCATTTCTCTCAAACATTTCTCACAAATCAGTCTAAATGTGTGATAGTGAGCACTTCTGCTTTGCTGAGATAATCCATCCCACCTCACAGGTGTGCCACATCAAGATGCTGATCTGACATCATGGGTAGTGCACAGGTGTACCTTATACTGCCCACAATAAAAGGCCACCCTGGAATGTGCAGTTTTGTCTCACAGCAAAATGCCACAGATGCCACAAGCATTGAGGGAGCGTGCAATTGGCATGCTGACAGCAGGAATGTCAACCAGATCTGTTGCTCGTGCATTGAATGTTCATTTCTCAACCATAAGCCGTCTCCAAAGGCGTTTCAGAGAATATGGCAGTACATCCAACCGGCCTCACAACCGCAGACCACGTGTAACCACACCAGCCCAGGACCTCCACATCCAGCAGGTTCACCTCCAAGATCGTCTGAGACCAGCCACTCAGACAGATAATGCACGGCCCCATGTTGCAAGGATCTGTACACAGTTCTTGGAAGCTGAAAATGTCCCAGTTCTTGCATGGCCAGCATACTCACCGGACATGTCACCCGTTGAGCATGTTTGGGATGTGCTTGACCGGCGTATACGACAGCGTGTACCAGTTCCCACTAATATCCAACAACTTCGCACAGCCATTGAAGAGGAGTGGACCAACATTCCACAGGCCACAATTGACAATCTGATAAACTCTATGCGAAGAAGATGTGTTGCATTGCATGAGGCAAATGGTGGTCACACCAGATACTGACCGGTTCTGAGTCCCCAGACCCCCAATAAAGCAAAAAACTGCACATTCCAGGGTGGCCTTTTATTGTGGGCAGTATAAGGTACACCTGTGCACTACCCATGATGTCAGATCAGCATCTTGATGTGGCACACCTGTGAGGTGGGATGGATTATCTCAGCAAAGCAGAAGTGCTCACTATCACACATTTAGACTGATTTGTGAGAAATGTTTGAGAGAAATGGTAATATTGTGTATCTGGAATGAATTGTAGGTCTTTAAGTCCATCTCATGAAAAATGGGAGCAGAAACAAGAGTGTTGCGTTTATATTTTTGTTCAGTATAGAATAAGCCCAGATTTTAACCTAAAAATTTTCCTCAAATGTTTATTCAGTGGAGATAAGTACAACCTCTAAAGATAGGCCTACACCCGTTTTGGCAGTGTCTCCGGATCCCATGACAAATAATGCCTTCAGTACATCCTCCTCAACCCACACTGAAAGCAGAAGTGCTATGGGCTTTGCAAACGGTTTGCCGACATCACTCCTATACGTCCAATGATGACATTCACACCGTCTCCAGGGTGATGTTCCCTGACTCGCAGGGTCACTTGTGGTAAAGATAAAACCGCTTTTCTTGCGCGATTTGGACTCGCTCCATATATTAAAAGGGAGCTTCGTTGTCATGTTTGACGTAAGTATGAACAGGACCATCAAAAGAAAACAACTGGATGTGCATGTCAGGTATTGGGTGAATTATGAGAATGGCTCTCGAGTGCAGTCCTGGTTCTGGGATCACAGTACATGAGCCACTCCACCGCTGAAGACTTACTGGAGAAGTTTAAGGTAAGCCATTCAATAACATTTAAACTCATTAACGAACCCATGATTTTTAAATATCCATGGTTTATCTTTACATGTGTTTAAATGGGAGAACCATATTTATTGGTAAGCATATTTTAAAGATTTTATTGCTGCTTCATGGCTTTTGCTGCAAAAAAAATAGTTCATTGAGGAAATAGAATGTTTAAGTGTTGTGTAGCAACATGTACAGCTGTTGTACAGGCAAAAACTCTGGCTCAGTCCAAAGGAGGTGGATATAGGAATGGCTGTCATCAAGGTGGGACTTCTGTGAATTCACTGGTATCTTTACATACAAATGTATCAAACAATTGTGAAGTAAAAAATATGTGAATAACATGGAGTTTGAGCTGGTTTGATATGTACAGCTGAGGTAGTGTTAACCTTGGGCTGAGTGTGCAGAAAGATTCTGGAAATTTGACAAACCATCTTTTTGTCAGAGACAGTCAGGAGCCAAAGGCAGTGGAAGTGACCTTGGTGTCCTTCAGATTAAAAAAAATTGCCAGATTGTGCTCTCAAAAATGTGCAAAAAGGCCTTGGATAAATGCCCTCTGAAGTACTCGATTGTACATGAGATGACGTGCTTGGACCCAAACAAAATGCACACCAGCCAGATAACTGTCATGCCCGGCTCGTCCGCTCCTCGTGTGTGCCACGCCCCCTAATTACCCACGTGTGATTTCCTGATCCTGCCCAGTCGTGTCTTGTTTCCTGCTGCCTTGTTCTGTGTATTTAAGTCCTGGTCTCCCCAGTTTGCTTTGTCTGTCATTAATGTCTGATGTTCGTAAGCGTGAGCTGTTTCCTGGTCCCTGTCCTCGTATTAAACTCCCGTTTGCCCCGTATTCCTGCTTCCTGCTTGCCTGCTTGCCCGCACGATCGCCGCTTCACCCGTACCCGATCGTGACAGAATGACAGACCACAAAAGGAAAGGCCCCCGGAGAAGGAGGAGAGGACCGGAGGAGACGATCCGCCTGGGAGCCTGTTCGCTCTCCCGGCTATGGATCACTTCGGAGGAGAATGAGAGGGAAGTACCCGCTCTACCTCCAGCCCGGAAGCTGACCACACACTACCCCGATCCCGTGTGGAAGTACTGGCTCTCCAGTGAGGATGAGGACGAGGAGCCCTTCCTCTACCCTTACCCGGAGCCGATCCTTTCACCGCCTGTTTCTCAGGACATCGCACCACCTCTCGCCGCCGCTGGGCGCCGGAGAAGGAGGAGGAGACCGGCGATTGCCTGTCCCGAGGAGCTCCCTCCGTTAACGCCCACGGACACACAGCTCTCTCCCCCTGCAGTAACCACCCCGGAGGCGCTGCCCGCGCCTCACTTAGGGAAGCCGGTGAACTGCGCCTCCCAGTTCTTTGCCCTCCAGGGGTTGTTCTGGAGGATCTGGGGGGAACTGGTCCCTCCAGTAAGTCCGGAGGTAGCGGGGCTAGCGGAGCGACTCCAGAGGAGCTTTGCAGCATTTACTCCCGCTTCCGACCCCGAGGAGCTGGTGAGTATGGCAGAGGACGTGCGGCAGCTCTTACTGCTCCAGAGGGCTGCAGTCCCCGCTCCCGTGCAGCCGCCATTGGCGGCGGACCCCGCTCCCGTGCAGCCGCCATTGCCGGCGGACCCCGCTCCCGTGCAGCCGCCATTGCCGGCGGACCCCGCTCCCGTGCAGCCGCCATTGCCGGCGGACCCCGCTCCCGTGCAGCCGCCGCCGCCTGCGCAGCCGCCTTCGCTGCCCCCACTGCAGCCACCTGCAGCTCCAGGGCAGGCGCCCCCACTGCAGCCACCTGCAGCTTCAGGGCAGGCGCCCCCACTGCAGCCACCTGCAGCTCCAGGGCAGGCGCCCCCACTGCAGCCACCTGCAGCTCCAGGGCAGGCGCCCCCACTGCAGCCAGCTCCTGTTCCTGACCGCGTTCCTGTTCCTGACCGCGTTCCAGTTCCTGACCGCGCTCCAGTTCCTGCAGAGGCGCCCCCTCTGCAGCCGCCTGCTGCAGCTCCCGGGCAGGCGCCCCCTCTGCAGCCGCCTGCTGCAGCTCCCGGGCAGGCGCCCCCTCTGCAGCCGCCTGCTGCAGCTCCCGGGCAGGCGCCCCCTCTGCAGCCGCCTGCTGCAGCTCCCGGGCAGGCGCCCCCTCTGCAGCCAGCTCCTGTTCCTGACCGCGCTCCAGTTCCTGACCGCGCTCCAGTTCCTGCAGAGGCGCCCCCTCTGCAGCCGCCTGCTGCAGCTCCCGGGCCGGCGCCCCCACTGCAGCCACCTCCAGTTCCTGACCGTGCTGCAGCTCCCGGGCAGGCGCCCCCACTGCAGCCACCTCCAGTTCCTGACCGCGCTCCAGTTCCTGACCGCGCTCCAGTTCCTGACCGCGCTCCAGTTCCTGACCGCGCTCCAGTTCCTGCAGAGGCGCCCCCTCTGCAGCCGCCTGCTGCAGCTCCAGGGCAGGCGCCCCCTCTGCAGCCGCCTGCTGCAGCTCCAGGGCAGGCGCCCCCACTGCAGCCGCCTGCTGCAGCTCCAGGGCAGGCGCCCCCTGACCGCGCTCCAAGTCCTGACCGCGCTCCAGCGGCTCCCGGGCCAGCTGACCGCGCTCCAGTCCCTGACCGCGCTCCAGTCCCTGACCGCGCTCCAGAGGCGCCCCCTCCGCCTGCAGCAGCTCCAGCTCCTGTCCCTTCTCCTCCAGTGACTTTGTCTCTCTCACCCCGGCGAATTCGACCCCGACCTGGGGTCTGTGTCCCGTAAAGGGAGGGGACACAGACGCAGGGCTGGGGTCCCGCCCGCCCTGCCCCCTGGCTCACCCTGCCTCGCCTGCGCTGGGGCTCGGTTGGCGCCTGCGGGTCCCTCTCCGGTGCCTCGTCGCCCTGCCTCGCTCCCCTCTCCGGGTCCTGGTCGGTCGCCTGCGGGGCCCCTACCTCCGGCCCTCCCCCGGACATCGCCGCCTGCTGCGGCTCCCCCCTCCTCCGTGCCTTCGCCCTGGCCCCTTCCAGCTCCCTCGTCCCCTTCCCTGGTGCTCCCTCCTGCTCCCTCCCTGGCCCCTCCGCGGGTCCCTCGCCCTGTCTCCTCTGCCCCTTCTCGGTCCCCTCCGGCTCCGGCCTCCCGGCCGCCTGCGGCCCCTCCGGCTGCCGCCCGTCGCCCGCTGGGGCTCCCACGGGCTCCCCTTTGTTCCCCCGCCTTCTCTCCCTTCTCTCCTGCCCTGGTCCCTCCTTTGTTTGCTCCTCCTCCTGTCTTTCCTCCTTTCTCCATTCCTGGTTTCCCGTCGTTCCCTCCCGTCACTCCCGCTCCTTGTGTTCCGCCTGTTCCCTCTGTTTCTCCCTTCCTGATCTGTCTGTCTGCCTTCCCATCCCTTTGTCAGCTCTTGTCGCACGTCTTGTCCCTGGCTTTGTTTTGTGCTTCGGTCCTGTTTCCCGTCGTGCGTTAATTCTGTTCTTGTTTTCCAGGTCCTGTTCTGCCTCGTCCCGTCCGTCGCCCCCTTCCTTGGCGCGCCCGGTGTAGCGCGCCTTTGGGGGGGGGTTCTGTCATGCCCGGCTCGTCCGCTCCTCGTGTGTGCCACGCCCCCTAATTACCCACGTGTGATTTCCTGATCCTGCCCAGTCGTGTCTTGTTTCCTGCTGCCTTGTTCTGTGTATTTAAGTCCTGGTCTCCCCAGTTTGCTTTGTCTGTCATTAATGTCTGATGTTCGTAAGCGTGAGCTGTTTCCCGGTCCCTGTCCTCGTATTAAACTCCCGTTTGCCCCGTATTCCTGCTTCCTGCTTGCCTGCTTGCCCGCACGATCGCCGCTTCACCCGTACCCGATCGTGACAATAACTGCCAGCAGAAAAGGAGAAATCTCATGCAGAAGTTTGCGCAGGAGAATCGGTTGGCAGGCAGGATATCTGCTGGTAAATCATAGGATAAGAATAGGATAGTTCAGAATATTATTTTTAAATTATGCTTTTCTTTTTTCACATCTAACTGAATCAGGGACGGATTACAAACTGGGTTAGCGGGGCCGCTGCCCAGGGGCCCTTGGGGTGCAGGGGGCCCGTGGGCCCCAAGCCCAAAACAATTTGCAACGCTTATCAGCAATGTATTTTCGTTTGTCTATTTTAGAGGGCCTACATTCTTTGATCCTCTGCCTACAAGGTCCCCTGACCCTATAGGGAGGGTGTTTGGCTGCCAAGGGCCCTTGACTTGTGGTGGTTGTGGTGGTGGTGCAGGTGGTGGTGGTGGGGGGGGGGCCTCGCGAACGTTTTACCCAGGGGCCCACACAACCCATAATCCGTCCCTGAACTGAATAGTGTTAACACGTAGATTTTAGCAGTATTTAGAAGACCGACTCTTGGTGTTTGAAAAGAAGCATCAGCCCAGTTATATTTTCTTTGATGAGCCTAGAGATATCTCAAGATTAAATTAAAATGATTGCACATTTATGGTATCATAGGAAAATTGGGTTATAAATCACTTTCCTATTCTACATGTGATTCTGTGTATTGACATTGTTGATCTGCATCTAATCTACTGTAATTAATGTAATTACAGGTGATGCAATATCCCAGCAGTCTGATAATCACCTGCACAATGAGGCAAAAGGCTTGGATTTTATATCCTTCATTCCTTCAGCACCATCCAAAGTTGATGTCTTTTTACATCAAAAAGTTAGTGGGCCTTATCCTGACCTCTGGATGTTCTGCAAGAACTTGCTGCTGCTGTCCTATGGGCAAGCCGAAGTGGAACGAATAGAGGTGGAGACCTGCAACTTATCAGAGGAAACAGTTGTTGCACAGAGGCTTATATGCGACCATGTCAGAGTGTGTGGGGGAGCAACCAAAGCGCCTCTGACCAAAGGTGAAAGATGAGCGAAAAGCAAAAAAGAAAACTTGAGGAACTCAAGAGGAAGAGAGTCTCACTGGAAAGTGTATGTGAGAGTTTACAAAAGGATGCTGAGCACATGGCAGAGGAAGCAGAGAGTGCTGCTGGAACCAAAAGGGCAACATTACTTACCAAGTCCAATACTCTGAGCCGACGAGCGAAGGAGGAGAAAGAGCAGTTGGTGGTCTTAAATGCAGATACTGAAGAATAGGCTACTGAACTGTGACTCCTAACACATCAAGAGTGAATCGGTGGAAACAAAAATATTTAGGTTCTTTGCATTTTTGGAGTATTTTACTTTCTGTGCCTGTTTGTACATTGTTCACAGCCATAATACTTTATAATTACAAGGTAGTTTTATGTTAGAGCTCTTGCTCCAATAAATATGTGCCTTGTAATTAACTAAATTCTAGGCTATTCAGTTTTTTTTGCCCTCGTGATGGTCGTGGGTTGTGAAAAAAGCCTTCTTCTTAGGGGTACCGCTGGGGCCAGCCGGGCGTATGTCGTGGCTTCAGTGAGTACTTATGTTTGTCATGCTGCCTGTGTACTTTATAGCGGCACAACATATTTCTGCAAATTGCATGCGTCAAATTGTCTGTCTCTCTTAAAAAATATGAAGTGTCACCAAAATTTTAAACGGGGAATCAATCTCAATGAAAAATATTCGTCAAGTAACGTTTCTAAAATAATATAGACATACTAATAATTATATATTAATAAATCGGATGAACGATGCATCCCAAATTGTATCCGCTGCGCACTTCTTAATCAGGGCAATCGCATCGTGGAGGTTTCTGCAGACGCCCAAAAAGACTTACTTAAGAAAACTGTTGCATGATAATTTGTACCATTTTCAAGGGTGGGGGGCGTGCAGTAGATGCCCCCTTTATTTTTGTGCTTCTGCCGTTCAAACCGAGCAGCACTGAGTTTGTCATGGCACCTGACGCCAAATCTACTGCTTAGCTGCTACAGACAGAACTATCTTCAAATCACCACTAGGGGGTGTCAATGCTGCAGCTTCGTTCTATGGTTGATCTTTTTCAAAGACAGTTTTTTTTCTCTCTCTCCACATAATCAACTTAACTGATTAGCGTGCTTTCATAGTAATGGTTTTTAATCCGTGTTAATCTTCTGAACAATGACTAGTAAAGGTTCTATGAGGTTGTCCTACTTACTATGGATTTTAAGTTTTTTATCAAGGTGTTAAAACGTACCACAGTTGCCAGTCCTGTGTTTTATGTCTAGCAATTTGTACAGTTTCTTCAGTATAAACACATGCCATGATCTGTGAGAATCTCCTCCAGAACTCTGCATTTCCTCAAGATCTTTTTGTAATATTGCATCATGGCACTGCTCAGAACAACACAGATGGTGCATAACAACACAAGGGAGTACAAGACAACATGGTGCAGAAACAGTGCGATACAAAGCAGGACAAAACTGGATGATACGTGGTCAGTGGTGGATAAAGTGCAGGAACAGCTGTACAGTGCAGCTGCCGTGGAAATGACTATTACAGGGGATGCAAAAGCTGCAGGTTTGAATTGTTTGGCGAATGAAGCTGTTCATGAATCTGCTAGTCAGTGTTTGTGGATGGTGGTCAGAGTCCTGGATTATAGACTGAACCTTGTTACTGTGGCAGTTAAAGTACAGCTGGTCAATGGAGGGCAGTTCAGTGCGAATGATGTTCTTAACAGACTTCGCAATGTACTGCCTTCCTGTCATGTGGCTCCACCATACCATAGTACTACTGTAAGAACTAGGGATGTAACGATACATTCAACTCACCATTTGATACGATTCACGATTCTGAGTTCAATTTTCTCATTTTTTGCAGAATGAGCTGCAGACAAATATATTCAAAAATATTCTTATATTTATCTTTCTGAACTGTTGACACTGTTGTGAACAGTGCAACTGAATTTGAATAAAATACTGTTGAAAAAAATCCCAAATCAAAATAAGTAAATAAAAAAAAATAAATCAAATAAATAAGCTAAGGTTTGCATGTGCAGCTTTTTAGCGTGCTTTGCCCTTTTAATAATCTTCACTCAGCTCACGGTGGTGCCAGTGGACCTGTTTGTGTATGTTATCAGTCTATTACAATGTTTGCATGCAGTTTATGTCTTGTCTGTGCTTTTCTCGCTGTTTCCTCCTCGTTTGTGATTACCGGAAAGCTAATATGCTGCCACACCGCCAATTGAAGATCGGGCGGTGCGTCCATCCATCCATTTTCTGAAACCACTTAATCCCAACTGGGATCGCGGGGGAGACCGGAGCCTATCCCGGGAACAAGGGGCGCAGACAGGAACCAAGCCCAGGCAGTCACCTACACACCGCAGGTCGCACACACTCACACAACTACAGGGCCAATTTAGACTCACCAGTCAACCTATCCTGCATGCTTTTGGACCGTGGGAGGAACCTGGAGTCCCCGGCGAAAACGGGGAGAGCATGCGAACTCCACACAGAAAGGGCCCTGGACCGAAGCCAGCACTAACCACTGTGCCGTCCTCAGTTTCAAATTCATTCATCATCTCGCGTTCGCTCAAAACCAAAAACTGACGTACGATGTCGACGTGATACGCAGTGACATCTGACGTCAAACTCACATTGTGAAATCAAATGTAATATTACACCAGTTTTTCTGTTAAAGTACTGTGAAGTACTCCTACAATAGTGATTCATTTTCCACATCAGCCGGTTTAAATCTTCATGCATTTGCACCGATTTTTAACTGATTTGTGATTCATCATTACATGCCAGGGCCAGCAGCTCTGCATGGCTCGACCCTCATAAACATTCTCCACACATGCTGTTCAGGCAGTGGCCACAGAAATTCCCCCAGTGAACTTTATGCTTTCTGTCGGAGAGTATGCTGTGTTCTGGCCTTAAACCCTGCATACTACTTTGCAGACTTTGATCCTCTTAACAACAATTGGCATTTCTGGTGGCTGAATATCCATCCATCCGTCATCCAACTGCATGCTTAAAAGCTGTGAATAATAGTAATAATTCTTAAAATTGCAACTATCTAGAATTTCAGCCTAGTTACTCAGCTAAATTACTATTTAAACCTAGAATAATTTCTATAAGGGGCGGCATGGTGGTGCAGTGGTTAGCACTGTCGCCTCACACCTCTGGGACCCGGGTTCGTGTCTCCGCCTGGGTCACATGTCTGTGGAGTTTGCATGTTCTCCCCATGTCGTTGTGGGGTTTCCTCTGGGTACTCCGGTTTCCCCCCACAGTCCAAAAACATGCTGGGGCTAATTGGAGTTGCTGAATTGCCCGTAGGTGTGTGTGTGTGAGTGGATGGTGTGTGAGTGTGCCCTGCGATGGGCTGGCCCCCCATCCTGGGTTGTTCCCTGCCTCGTGCCCATTGATTCTGGGATAGGCTCCGGACCCCCCGCGACCCAATAGGATAAGCGGTTTGGAAAATGGATGGATGGATAATTTCTATATGTGTGATAGAATCAAAAAATATTTTGTTTTACATATAAATCTTCACAAGGTGTATTACACATGGTATTCCCCAGACACCGCCACCCCAACAGATGCTTTGTTTGTTAAGACAATAGCTCAGAAAGTGGTTGATCGATCTTTTGCAGCTTTTACCAAGGTTTGTACAAGCCAAAATTAAATTTTGAAACGGATCCCTGCCACACCCTGCCCTCCTGAACCTCCCGTTTCCTCCCTAGTGTGGTATAACGTGCCATGCCTGTTCCGCGTTTGTTTTACCTCTCCTTCCTGCCCTTGTGTTACTCATTTCAGGTGCCTCTAGTTTGCTCCCTGCTTAGCCTTGTATAAATGTGCTTCTCAGTCCTGCCTTTAATGTTGCTGCTGCTGTTTGCCTGTGTGTTCTTCCCTGCTTATGATTCCCCCGTGATCCAGTTGTGATCCAGTTGTCTTCATATCATGTATTCAACTCTACTGCCTCAGTCCAGTATTATCTCTGACCATCATCTTATTGCGTTCAATATTTCCCTTGCTCAAAATATTAGCCCCCCGACTCGCTTCTATATGCCAAACGTACAATCACGTCAAATACAGCAAGTAACTTTATCGATAACCTCCCTGAGCTATCGTTTTCAACCAAACTAATGTCGAATTCTGCTGAACTTGATAGCATTACGGATTATTTAGCATCTATGCTTAATTCCACTAGAGAAAATTGCTCAGTTAAAAATAAAAAAGGTTGTACGAGGTTTACTTTGGGCCTCCGCCGATGCCACCCATTGTCTTACCATGTGAGCGTCTCAGGGACTATGCCCGGTGCCTAGGAACATAGTGTGTACGCCCCTCAGAGGGTAGACCGGTACCTGTCATCAGCGTGTGCGAACTCCAGAGGTGTAGTTTTGGTATCCACCTAACTTAACTTGGGCAGTCAAGTTTGGGACCCGGATAAATAAATGGGATTTAACCCAGAGGCTGCAAGATAGTATTTACCACCATAGTCCTAATAAGGATAGAAGTCCAATCTGGAAAGTTTATGAAGAAGTTAGCAAATCAGACAGTCATAAAGTAATCGAAACAACATTTATTAAAAATACTACAATATACAATTATTGACATGTGGACACATACTTGTAAATACATTTGGACAAATACAATATTAAACAATCACATTCCTCAGCTGAGAGTGAACAAAGTTCTGTGGAAAGTATCTGACTACAGATAGACTTTCACCCAGTTCTCTGCGGGAGCTCTGATTACAGAGTGACTCCCCGACTACTTCTGAAGCCCTTCCTTAAGTATCCAGACCAGGTGATGGCATGTTTCTGAAGACTGACTAATTTCGGTCAATGGTTAATTTTAGGGGCATTGCTGACCTTGGTTCTCAAGTCCCCAGCCAATCAGATCACTTTAGGGGGTGGTTGTAATTCCCTTGTTCTACCATGAGAGAATCTCTCTCAGTTTGGTGGGTTGAGCCGAAGTTTCTGTATTTCTCTTAGGAAAAGCTATACTGCCTTAAATCTGAGAGTATAATACTCCTCGTCTCATGCCTATTCAAACGAGACCAAACATGCGTGTATTTGTCCCTAACATCTATGTGTGCTGAGTTATCCTGTTTATAGTGGAAAAGGTGTCTGTGTCTGGAGGCTGACAGCTGTTGTTGCTGTGGATTGATTGTGGAACTCTGGTCACTCCGGGGGTGAAAGGTCTTGCTTTTTCTGTGCTGCTCCAGTTATTCCTATCCAGTCTCTCAGGAGCCGGCAGGCCTTTGCCTTCCTTAAAAGGGGTGGTTTGACGAGTTGAGTCCAGTCTTGCCTGGGCCAGCGGAGCTCTGAAATAGACTGATGCAGGCTGATCAGAGTTGGGGCCTGCAGGACCTATAAGTTTTATGTCCTTACAGAATGTAAGTGGCATCATACTAAACTAGTGGTGTTCGAACTAGCATGGAAAGAGGCTATGGGTAGCTACAAAAAGGCTCTTAGTGCCGCCAAATCATCTAGTATCTATCAGAACTAATTGAAATAAACAAAAATAATCCTAGATTCCTATTTACTATGGTGTCCAAGCTGACTAATAACCAGACCACTGGTTATTTTCCAGTGACGACTTTATGAAACTTTTTGACCAAAAATATGCTCAATTAAACAGAACATTTTGAATATTGAATATTGGTTAACCAGTCAGAACTGATGTACTTAATTTTATCTTCAAATTCATCTACTTGTATGCTAGACCCTGTTCCATCAAAATTATTCAGCGATGCTCCCAGCATTGATTGAACCGCTACTAGCAATAGTTAAACTAAAACATATAATCATATTACCCCAATTTTATCTTCACTGCACTGGCTGCCAGTTAGATTTCGTGTTGACTACAAAACACTGCTCTTAACCTATAAAGCTGTAAATGGTCTTGCACCGCAGTATGTGAGTGACCTCATTTGCGTTCCGAATCATACACTTAGATGACGAGATGGAGGTATTCTATCCGTACCCAGAATAAAGAACATTACCTTTGGGGGAAGAGCATTTGCTCATAAAGCACCACAGCTATGGAATAAACTTCCTATTAGTGTTCGGAACTCAGACACAATCTCTGCTTTTAAGTCAAGGCTTAAGATGTACCTCTTTCGCCAGTCTTTTGGATAGTTAAATCTTCTTTTCTAAGGTGAATGGGAAATCTGGAGGTTCATAGTTATTTGAGATTGAAGGGGAAAGGGGGGATTGGTGCTGTCGTCCTGCCACTCTCGCCGATCACTTAAGCTGTGGATGGGAGGTGGCTTGACGCCAAAACCTCTGTAAACCCTCATGCCTGTGCTTCCTTCCAGGTCACTCTTTTAGGCAGGCTGTCATAGTTGCTTTAGTCCTGCCGGTTAGGTGTAGGGCAATAACTCTTCTCCATCTTCTCTTTTTCGAGCTGATACCGAGCCGACTACACCGTGTGAACCCGCACCTGGACTCCTGGATATAACTACATGAAACCAACTGGGACTTTATAACTATATGAACTCTAATGAATGTCAATGTAAATGCAGTTTCATGCTCCTTGGTCGCCCAGAGGAGGATGGGGTCCCCTTCTGAGTCTAGGTTCCACTCAAGGTTTCTTCCTGCTAGAGGGAGTTTCCTTGCCACTGTCGCCTCAGGCTTGCTTGGTGGGGTTCTGGCCGGTTAAATGTAAAGTGCTTTGTGACAATGCATGTCGTTAAAAGCGCTATATAAATAAAATTGAATTGAATTGAAGTGCTTCCTCAGATTCATTTTTAAATGTTCTCCAGCTAATTTCCACTATGGCCACGAGTTCTAGTATTTTAAATTAATATTGAAATGGTCATTTGGCTGAACAGCATCCCGACCTGTTAGAATCTTATATACCTGGATCATGTCCCCCCATAGTCTCCTTTGCTTGAGGCTAAACAGATTCAGCTCAGCGAACCTCTCCTCATAAGACATTCCTCTAAGTGCAGGAATCATTCTAGTCATCCTACGTTGCACCTTTTCCAAGGCAGCAATGTCCTTCTGAAGGTATGGTGACCAAACCTGCACACAGTATTCTAGGTGGGATCTTACCAAGGAATTATATAATCGTAGCATCACTTCTCTTGACTTACATCTCTAGGTGTGTGGAGTTTAATCCAACATCCTTTTGCCTTTTTTTAATGCTTCCCCACACTGGCAAGAGTGGGACATGGAAGTATCAACATACACACCGAGATCTTTCTCGTAATCAGCTACCTTTATTTCAGTGGAACCCATAAAATATCTGTACTTTACTATATTTACTATATTTCTGCTCCCTGCATGGATTACCTTATATTTATCTATGTTAAATTTCATCTGCCACGTATGAGCCCAGTCGCTAATTAAATCCAGATCCTGTTGTAGCCTCTCTGGACATGAGACATGATCTAACATCAATCAGAAGATACCACACCAGCAGATAATGATTTCTGGAATAGTAAAGTTAAAGGTTGGCTAATAATACCCCTCATCTCTTTTAAAACTATAGATAAGATGCCATCAGGGCCTTGCGATTTATTTATTTTGAGCTTAGCTAGGCTTTGTACCACATCAGCCTCAGTTATACATATATTGGTCATAGACATCGTTGTATTTGTACTAAATGGTGGTAAGCTATTCTACTGTGAACAGCCATTGTAAAATAATCATTAAACTCATTTATATCAATTTCATTTTCAATTATAAGGCCCTTACTATCCTGCAAATGAGTGATTTTCAGCTTTTAGAGCTCTTTTGGAGTTAAAATATTGGAAGAAACTTTTAACGTCATCCTTATAACTGTTATTAACTAAACCTGTAGACTTAGATACTCCTGCTTTATTTTGAAATCATTAGTTAATTTCCATTTGTGGAAGAAAGCCCTTTTGCTCCTGACTTTATTCTTAATTTTCGTAGTAAACCACCTGTGACATCGCGTGCTGGACGAACAGGCAGGAAGCGAGGAATCAAGGATCCGGGAAACGGAGAGTCGGGAATGAGGGTTTATTGATGAAAACAGGTACCAACAGCGAGAGATTTCAATGACAGGACTGGGGAAACAGACTTGAATGTGGACTAAATACACAGGACTACTCAAACTGACAGAAAACAGCTGGTTACAATCGGGGCAGCACACATGGTTAATGAGGGGGCGTGGCACACACGAGGATCGTACAAGCAGGTCATGACAGCAGCTTGGTTGCAGTTTCCTAGATTTAGTTTTTCTGGAAACGGGTATGAAGTTCTTTTGCACTTGCAACAATGTGCTTTTAAAAAATTCCCATGCCTCTTCCACAGTATTGCTATTTAACTCCATCCGATTTACAGTTTCTAGTTTCAGTCTCATACCATTGAATTACCCTTCCTAACATTGTATACTTTTGTTTTGGACTTGGTTGAAGACTCAGGCAGCAGGAGTTGCCCCAACGTTGGTATGTCCTTATCCATAAGGGGGAGTAAACGTTCTGGTTTCCCGACCTTATAGATGAAGGAGTTGGGGGATGTTGCCAGTGACCTGCCGGATTCCAGGCAGAACAGGCCTCGCTATGCCACAGCCCTTCAGAGACTGGGCCTTCCGTGCAGAACCTCTGCATCCAAATTAGACCAGTTGTTTAACAAAACCCTAAAATGGGGTTATTTTTGACATGGAACGGGACTTTGATTCAACAACCCATTACTTAGTTGCGGCAAGTACCCAATATCAAGTATAGCTGCAAAGAATCTGCCAGAGATTTTCAGAGAAGTTCCCCAGATGCATGGACTGGACTAAGGTGCGTCAGATTAAACAGGAGCCTGGTAAATTCTGTGAGCCCCACGCCAAGTGACTGATGGAAACATACTCCAGCTACAGTGAGATGGACCCTCCAGCGGACCGAGAGTGGGATTCCCTCTGGGAGCGACAACTCGTGCAGTTGCTGGTGGATGAGCTGCAAACAGACATCAAGAAGGACTTCCAACCTCACAATCATTTACCAAACCACTTCAGGTAACTTGTAAAGATGTAGGTATTGGAGTATTCACACATTCATTTGCAGTGTCCACCTCCTGTCCGGTAAATTTGGCAGGACAAAATTTGAATAACCTATAGGCCAGACTCATGAATGCGGCTGAACGAGTAAAGGTAGAACAGGTGGCCAATCCTGTTATACAGTCCTAGTAGATTGAGAACCACCTGATTGCAACTGTAGTTGGAATCAAGGGCTGAGCAGCATGGTGGCCTGGGGGACAATTATGAAAACACAGACCCACTGATATCCTTAAAACCCACAATCAAAAGAGGAGTCAGGATGGCCAGTGACATGTGCTGGCTAAATGGGGACAACAAAGAGAGAACAGAACAAGGCAGGGAGGGATTCTGACACAGGTGCCATGCTACTTTGTTTAAATATGCTGTAATGTTTTAGTGCAAGCCTTAGACAATGGAATCTCTGAATGACGCCGCAGTCTGGCTCTTTCTGAAGGTCCTATACTGTAACCGTCCTGAGAAGTTGTTTGCATGCACTTGCTGCCTTGACACTTGTTGATGTGCGTGTGCCCTGCTCGAGCAGTAAAGGGGAGATCACATGCAGAGCTGATTTTCTGTAGTTCCTTAGAATAAAAATAGAATATTCTCTTCAAATAGGAACACATGCTGCGTTTGATTATTTCACTCCAACTCGGACAAAAACGTCACGAAAAACATCACTTCCCATTAGAAACGCCTCTTTTATGACGTTAATGTCTGACAGAATCTTCTTGTCCGAGTTGCCCCTGTGACGTAATTTCAACATGGCGGCTTACACACTCAACATTAATTCTATTTTACAAATCCTTAAAAATGTTTATTTTGTTAAATTTATTATTATCCCATCCATCCATTTTCCAAACTGCTTATCCTACTGGGTCACGGGGGGTCCGGAGCCTATCCCGGAAGCAATGGGCACGAGGCTGGGAACAACCCAGGATGGGGGGCCAGCCCATCGCAGGGCACACTCACACACACCATGCACTCTCACATGCATTCCTACGGGCAATTTAGCAAGTCCAATTAGCCTCAGCATGTTTTTGGACTGTGGGGGGGAACCGGAGTACCCGGAGGAAACCCCACGACGACATGGGGAGAACATGCAAACTCCACACACATGTGACCCAGGCGGAGATTTGAACCTGGGTCCCAGAGGTGTGAGGCAACAGTGCTAACCAGTGCACGACCATACCGCCCATTTATTATTATTATTATTTATAATTATTAGTAATTATTAATGTAATTGCACGTGTTCGATTTAGAGAATACCATATTGTGACCGTAAACAGTATCCTAACATGCAATATCAGATTTTTACCAGACTTGTTAGTGTTTTTGGTTTGTTTGTAGTTTGTTTGCCTCTCGAAAAAAGAATATCGCTATGAATGTACTAAAATACTTTATAAAGCTTTTAATGTGGTTTGACTAGTTCCTGTTTCTTGTTTATTTGTCTGAAATAATAATCTTACTCCATAACTGCTAAAATATAAAGCAACAACACAGCAGCGTATTCATGGAGGCAGCCATGTTTGTTCCGAGTTGTGCTAGCTTGAACGGGAGATTGTTGGATGTGATGTCACCCAATTTGGAATTTCCAAGTTCCGAGAGAAAAACGAACGCACCACAAGACTCTGGCTGGAAATTTCTACAATAGAGCCATTTAGTTATTTCTAGAAAAATATTTAGAGCCAATGACCTGATGTCATTGTAACACAGGTCACTGTCCGTGGTGCTGAATTCTCTACTTGATGGGCTGGTGCTGAATGAATATGACAGCTGGCCAACATGTCTGTGTGCTTCCACTGACTGGCACCCAGACATATAATGACTTTTAACAATGAGGAGGGAAACGTCCAGACAGGAAATTAGTCAACAGTAATTAGTAATCACATATAGTTCTCATTTATCATGATGTAAAATTCAAAAACCTTTTTTTTAAATTATTAAGGGATAAATGTAATTGAGTTTTAATGTATCCTTTCCGCTCTTAAAATCGCAAATTATTTCTGACTATTAATCTGCACATTTTAATAATTTCATTAATATTACCTAATTGGTTTGTCTTTTTTATTAAATTTTAAAACTAGCTGTACAATTGTTGATGTTGTTGCTGTTCTGAATGTCATTGGCCTGTTGCCTTACGTCTGTCTAAACATGAGTGAGGGGATGGATGCACTATTCTATGGGGGCCTCTGTAGAGAATAAATGATCCTAATTTTATATTGAGAGAGATGGTTAATTCCTTTTTAATCCATACTGCGTTCAGAGCCCCTGTTCTGCCGTTGATCACTGCTGCATATCATCCCCAAACCAATGGCCTGGATGAGAAAACGAATGATGACATAAAATGGTAAGTCTGTTTTTGAGGTTGTTTTAGAACTGTGTGAGACAGGCTCTATTCTTTTAACATTACATCAGGAATTACTGATATTATTGACAATCAATCCCTTAATATACAGTATCTCACAAAAGTGAGTACACCCCACACATTTTTGTAAATATTTTATTATATCTTTTCAAGGGACAACGTTAAAGATATGAAACTCTGATAGAATGTAAAGTAATCAGTGTACAGCTTGTATAATGGTGTAAATTTGATGTCCCCTCAAAATAACTCAACACACAGCCATTAATGTCTGAACTGCTGGCAACAAAAGTGAGATTAAAAATGATTTGTGGCAAGATCGGATCATGTGTGTTGAAGAGTTTCTTATGACTGACAAGTAGTTATTTAAAAACATATCTTGAAACAGCAAATTACATTGTTCTTAATGCTTTTAGAAAATGACTCTTTATAATGATCTGTGAATAATAATAATTTGCTATGAATGTTTTTCCACTTCAGCTTTCCACAATTATTCTTCCCGATGAGAAAAGCTACGGCACGTTTTTTGATGAAAAAAATAAAGTAGTTGAGACAATAAGCAACAACAGCTGAAAACATCTCCTAGTCACAGGAAAAACAGAAGCAGGCATGTGGTAAACGAATACAAAAGAGGTACCAAAACACAGTTTATCATGTTGGAGATGAGGCGCTTCTGTTCAACATGAGGAAGCGGGGACGGAAAGGAGGAAGAACGGAACCGGATTTTACCGGACCTTATGTCATCCAGGCAATATGTGGCAAGCTGGTTACACTGTCTAATTCTGAAGGGGCAACTTTAAAGAACAAATACAATGTAAACCACATACAGAAGGAGCCAAACTGATGTCCCAAGTCAGGAATCACACAAGGTGCCAGAAGAGTATAAGACCAGTAAACCTCCCTCTAGCGCAGAGCTTCTGACAATCGAGAAGGATGCTGACAGTTGAAAAAAAACTCATGTCTGTGTGTTATGAAAGAATATCAATAAATGTTTCCGAAAGGGGATGACTCATTTGGTAATTATTTACGGCTTATGTTATGGCTGCCAATTTACAGTCTTTACTGAAGTCTGACTTCTTTTGAGTCACCTTTAATATAGATTGGACACTCTCTATGCAATGTGCAATACTTACATAGATGGTAAATGTTTACCTGCTTGCACAGATGGATGATTAGGTAATTAGTGTAAGTGTGTGTGTGTGTTCAATCGCATGTATGTCCAAGGTCCATAGTAAATAATATACACTGATCAAGAGATGCCCGAAAGTGGATAAAAGAGGACATTAGTGGGTGTATCACTTAGTGTAACGCGTGCAGGAAAATGAGCAGGACTGCAAGCCATATAATGACCCTTGTCTAGCTCTTAATACAGTATGCATACAGTGATGTATCTACAATGGACAGCTACTATGAGCAGATAGCACAGTACAGGTGCTTATAAGATCTGTATGCTATTTCCATCCATCCATCCATTGTCCAAACCGCTTATCCTACTGGGTCGTGGGGGGTCTGGAGCCTATCCCGGAAGCAATGGGCACGAGGCAGGGAACAACCCAGGATGGGGAGCCAGCCCATCACAGGGCACACTCACACACTATTCACTCATACATGCATACCTACGGGCAATTTAGTAACTCCAGTTAGCCTCAGCATATTCTCAGCATATTCTTGGACTGCGGGAGGAAACCCCACGACGACATGGGGAGAACATGCAAACTCCACACCCATGTGACCCAGGCAGAGACTCGAACCCGGGTCCCAGAGGTGTGAGGCAACAGTGCTAACCACTGCACCACCATGCCGCCCCCTGTATGCTATTTCATTCTATAAAAAGAAACTTACTGTACTGTACAATAAAGTATTTCACCACTGCTTCTTCCTCAGCTCCCACTGTTTGCTAGCACATGCATCTTTTGATTTCTTAGTGCAATCTGTGCTTTATTTTTTTTTTGTGAAATGTAAGTGCAGTATCTGTTTATTAAGTGCTGTGGTTTAATATGTACATTATTATTTCAGTACTGTGTATACTGTCCTTAATGTCTTGCCTCTCTCGTATAACTTGAGATACGCCCAAATTGACTTGCAACAAGTGGTCCTGGTTCCAAATGCGGAAGGCGATGGATACCTGTATTTTATATGCTGTAGTGTGCTGGGTGTCAGACATTGCAATGCACCTTGCTTTGATCTTGACCTGTTAGATCAGAGGGAGGTAATCTTATCCAGAAAGGGCCACTGTGTATGATGGTTTTCACTGCAACTCTCTTAACAGCGAACCTAACAGTTATCCCAATACCTTGATCTTGCTAGCATATTTAAATGTGTACCTATTCAGGAATAGAGTGGTGAAGGCATTCAGAGGAGGACTGATGATTATCAGAGGGAACAAAGGGGCTGGGTACTTGTCAGTATCCAGTAGAACCACCAGACTCCTACACTGAATGGTTCTGGATGTGGCACAGACGTTAATCCCTCTGTATTAGGGGATCCGTCTCCAGTTTGTACTCTTCTAGTTAATAGGTAGATTATCAGGCAGTTTTTCACCCTAGTCCAGTACTCATTGACAGCCTAATACACCGTGTTTCAGTTTGTCTTGATAGTCAATACATGTCACAGGATGTACATTACTCTGATGGGCAGGCCCTCTTACATATGATGGAAATTGCAATACCTACTTTTGGCCACGAGATGGCAGCAAGAAAATAGAAAAATTATTTTCCCACGGTCTACTAGCAGCTTTTAGATGTTAATTCTTCATAAAAATAATTTGACTTGATCCAATGTATTTTTAATACAAACAATTACCACACAAAGCTGCTAGTTTCCTCCGGTTTCCCCCCACAGTCCAAAAACATGCTGAGGCTAATTGGAGTAGCTAAATTGCCCGTAGGTGTGCATGTGTGAGTGAATGGTGTGTGAGTGTGAGCTGTGATGGGCTGGCCCCCCATCCTGGGTTCTTCCCTGCCTCGTGCCCATTGATTCCGGGATAGACTCCGGACCCCCTGTGACCCAGTAGGATAAGCGGTTTGGACAATGGATGGATGGAAATAGCATACAGATTAAGCACCTGTACTGTGCTATCTGCTTATAGTAGCTGTCCATTGTAGATACATCACTGTATGCATACTGTATTAAGAGCTAGATAAGGACAGTGGGTCATTATATGGCTTGCAGTCCTGCTCATTTTCCTGCACCCGTTACACTAAGTGATACACCCACTAATGTCCTCTTTCATCCACTTTCAGGCATCTCTTGATCAGTGTATATTACTTACTATGGACCTTGGACATACATGCGATTGGACACACACACACACACACACACACACACTTACACTAATTACCTAATCAACCATCTGTGCAAGCAAGTAAACATGTACCATCTATATAAGTATTGTACATAGCATAGAGAGTGTCCAATCTATATTAAAGGTGACTCGAAAGAAGTCAGACTTTAGTAAAGACTGTAAATTTCTCAGCCATAACATAAGCCGTAAATAATTACCAAATGAGTCATCCCCTTTCGGAAACATTTATTGATATTCTTTCATAACACACAGACATGAGTTTTTTTTCAACTGTCAGCATCCGATCCAAACGGGATTCCCATTTCCTTTCTGTGGGATCCAACAGAACACGGGCTGACCATCAGTCAACATGTCTTCAACCGTGCAGGACAGGACCCAGTCCAGGCCAAACCTCACGGTGCTGGTGTTAATAAAAAAAATGTAAGGAACATGCAGCTGCAGCTCACACACAAACACAGTCCACAGCATCCAGAAAAAGGTCAGGCCTTTTTCTTCTTTAGCTGACTCCGCCCAGACCTCGCCCCCTTTCTGGGCGCCTCGCACTATGCCTTTGAACTGGCCCTGCAGCTTGGCCCGTTTCCTGTTTCCCAATGCAAGTCATAAGATTCACCCGTAAATGATATTTTGAATCGGAACGATATTTATTACTATTGTTTAGATTAAATATATAACGGTTTAATGATTGAATATAACTTGATATTGTTGTTTGTGTTGTTTAGTTTGAGGTTCTAGTTTCTGTCTTTATCCGCTTTCGTTTCAGTAGGCAGCTGGTTCATCCCAGGCTCAGGGTCTCTCTGCTCTTCATCAAACCCACACCCCCAGTTTGGGAGCACCCTCTCCCTCTCCTCCCCCCACGGCTGTGACTGTTACTCCTCCTTGAGGAGTAACTGCTCCGCCCCCTATCCCAGCCCCTATACCCACAGGAGTGCATCACCCAGTGAGCCGCCGCCCTGCCTGTCCCCTCACACAAGCACACACTGAAATCATGGTCCTAAGCTCTCTGTGTGGGTCACCACGATAGTACAGCACACCGACGATTACCCTCTGACTGAATCAGAATCAGCTTTATTTGGCCAAGTATGTTCACACATATTGGGAATAGTTAGACATTTAATCAAAATAATTAAGACAAGACATAAACATACAGTTCTGTTGATATGCGACGCATATAACCTCTGCATTCACAGCACTGCTTCAGTTATCGAAGAGCAAATTTCCAAAACTCACTCAGTCCGATAACCTAAAGTAATAAGTCATAATCCTCTTCATACGTTGCAGTAATGGGAATGAAATCTCACTCAGTGTTTATGTAATGGAGCAATGGAATTTCGTGAAATTTCCAAAAGTCCACAGAAATATTTAGAAAAACATTCCTGCAGACTGAGTTTTTGATATTTGCTTTTCAATTAACACAATTTTCTTCAGTCTGAGGTTTAACAGAATTCAGCCATATGCTGTTCAAAAAAAACTACACAGAACAAAAACAGAATGGACTTTACATCTGTCTGAAAGGAAAGTTGACACAGGCTGCAGCAGTGAACAAATCAATCAATGTATTAAAGTTAGGCATTAAGTAACTGGAGGCAGTATATACATAACATGATAACATGCCTTTTCTGTATTGACCATATTAAGGACGCTGTAACACTGCCCACCACATACCTGCTTCATTTATTGTTTTATACTTGCAGCTGCTTATTCAGACAGCTCGTCTACCTGTCTGTCCATGTTGCCCTCCCATGACAACTGGTCCAGCCTACAGGTGCCGTCCCATTCCGGCATGTTACCCATGAGTCATAGCGGCACCTCCGGGAGCAGCTCCAGGTGAGCCCGTGCCTCCCCTCCCCCACCTGTCCCCATGCTGAGTCTCGGGCCCCCGTCTTCCCTCTTGTTCTCGCCTATACCCACATCCTGGCCTGTGTCTGCATCGTCTCACCTCGTTAACAGGACTTTCGCCTTCTTCTGTCCTGATCCATTCAGGCCCATCATTCTGGGACATGCTTTGATTTATTTCGCCATAGTTACTCTTTGTTTTCCTTTGTACTTTGCACTCTACAAGTAAAATGAATAAAAAATAGGCATTATTTTGATATTGTTTTAGTACAGTGACACTAGTATATTTGTTGTTGTTTCCAGGCAACACTGCATGCTGATTTAACGTCTTTCCTTAATCTCCACCCCATTGCTCACACACAGCCAGTATCCCAGTTTGTGGTCAATGAGCTCCTCCTCACTCACCCCAGTCTCCTAGTCCAGTGGAATGTCCAACAGCTTGGGCTCTCAGTTCCTGCGTGTCATGCCCGGCTCGTCCGCTCCTCCTGTGTGCCACGCCCCCTGATTACCCACGTGTTTTCTCCCGATTTGTACCCAGCTGTATCTAGTTAATTTGCTCAGTCCTGTGTATTTCAGTCCGTGTCTTACCTGAGTCCAGTGTCTGTCATTGATGTTTGTATGCGTGAGATGTTTCCCCGTCCGCGCTTCCTAATTAAACTCCCGTTTTTGCCTGTCCGCTTGCTCCTTGCACGCCTTGCCCGCACGATCGCCTGCCTGCTTGTACCCGATCGTGACACTGTGCAGCTCTACAACTCATTACCCAGGGCTCTCGCACCCGGCCACAGTGCCCCTCTCAGGCTCCCCGCTGTATGACAGCACTGCCCCATCGGAAGTTCATGAAGCCTCACAGTACGACGCCTCTCCCCACGCGCGCTTAGCCACCACCGGGACTCCCATCACTCCTCCTTCCCTGTAGGGCGGCGCACTTCCATTATTATTACAGTTTCTACTGTCACTCTGTTGCTTTTCCTGGTGCTGGACTTTTGACAGATAAATACATTATTTGTTGCATTCAGTGACAAAAGATTGGTCTGTTTAACACCCTCAGTCTCCACCCTATGAGCCCCTTGTTGGCGGCAGAATCAGGAAGATGTCGGAGAAAGCAGAGGTAAAGTGAATAGTCACCTCGACAATAATGTGGAAACCGCTAATGGTGATCATGCCTGTGTGGGTGAAATGGATCACCACAGTATAAGCGGATGATGATTATAGACGATTTTTCCCTTTTTCTTTATGTCTGTTTACCATCTAATAGGCATTTTTTTTCTTTGGGATGCGTCTAGGTCAGATACGACCAAAATATTTTTCTCATTTCAGAAGTGAAAAAAAATATTGCTCTCAGATTCTGTTCAGTTGTAGTTTTTTAAAATAATGTACCTTGATTTGTGTTTGTTTAAAATGCCATTACCTGTTGCTTACTGGGCCGCTGAAAATGTCTGGCCCAGCTAAATTTCTTGGTTTAAAAATCTGGCCCAACTACTTTCCAGACCTGGACTAGCCCTACTGAATCATACACTAATGTTATTCTGTTATGTGGGCTGTTGTGATAGGGAGATTTGCTGGATGCTGCACGACGGGTGGTGTCCCTGCTGCAGAATGCCCTGTCTGAAGCAGCACCTAGAGACAGTGAGGGTTGTTGTTATCACCTTAATATTGTATATACGCAATCTGTTATTTCTTAACTAATATAATTGTAAGGTATTCTTCTAATATATTGTGCACAGCCAACAAAAAAGAGAAAAATGCAAAACCAAAGGAAGGCTTTCTTTTCTCTTAAAAGTCTTTTTTCTAAACCAACTGAGAGTCAGTTAGAGGGGTGTTCATTATCAGTATTGTTGCTGGCATTTCTGAAAATGTGCCAATTTTAGTCAAGTGGCTACTTTTCAAATGCAGTCCCTGGCCAAGATGAAGAAAGTTCATGAAGACTACATGATAATATTAAGCACTGACATAACAAACAACATTTTTTACATGCAAAATATACAGGAAATATACACTGCAACAGGCTAGGATAGACAAATAACCAAATACACTTGCAAGCCTGACCACTTTAGACCCCAGATTAGAAAATTGGTGAATGAGCATATATTTTTTCCAAGTTTTGTTTTGCTTTCAAGTTCTCACAAATAAAAAAAAAAAAAAGATTTTCCCACTATAGCCAGATCCAGTTTCTGTGGGGGGCGGGGGGGGGGTGACAATTTGTAGTAATAACTATTTCCTGCTGAAAACCACTGGTAAACTATCCACATGTCTCTGAATATCTGTGAGTCCCGAGACCTCCATGACAGATAGATATAAGTTGCTAGTGTTGATCGGCAGGAAATCTTCTCCAAAGCCCCACCACCACCTCACACCAATCCACCCAGGGTTTACTCCAAATAAATTTGCTGGTAATACAAACCGGATCAACTTGTGGTTTGTGTCCACGTGTACTAGAGACAAAGGCCCTGGTACATTCTGCGTACAACACAGCCAAGACTTGACAACCTTTATATGATGCGCATGGAATCAACCCTATGCATGGAGGCTGCAACTCTTCTCCACCGAACCCTGTAGCCCATTGACTGCAGCCTGCATTGACTATCCTGTAGCCTGCATTTGGTAGATCATTCTTGACAGAAGAAACCAAATTGTCAAGTTCCCTAACACAGAGCTCATACTCTTTTATTCTTCTTAAGATTGTTCTTCTTGAAACACCCATCAGTGTGGCTATGCAAGGCACAGGAAGTTGAGTATGGAGCATTTCTTTCAAACATTGTTCTTCAATCAAAATCTTGGGTCGTCTATTGGTGGCAGCGACTTCCTGTGTGACACATGGGGCTGGACGTTCCAGATGTGCCCTCACAAGGTCAAAGAGCTCTTGCAAAGCCAGGGTGATAGCAGGAGGTACTTCAATGTGATTAGACAGGGCCTGCAGAAGATACAGCTCCTGATGACAAAGGAACTCCAGGTAATCCAAATTTAGTGGAGTCGCGCTGAATCCTATTTCTATTTTATGCAGAAGACTTTCGAGAAGGTGGTATCTGAGCTGTTCACAGAACAAATTATAGTTAATGAGGTGTCAAGATCTTGTCTCTGATCCACACACTAGGCCTACCATTCAAAAGTTTTAATTATGAAAATGAAATGTTTTTGTTTTGTGAGGTGCTTGTTCATGTATGATGATGTAGTGGCTGCTCTGTTTGACCGTGGTAAACCTTTTCACAAACAATATAAGTGAAGAAGTATGACATTAGATCTAAGGACCAGAGTATAATAAAGTTAAATAAAATCCATCAAAAACACTTACTCAGTGGAGATTCCAATGTAGTAGGCAGACAACTTTATGGCTTTAATAATGAGTGTATTTAGCAGCTACAAGGACAAAAGATATTATAAACCTCTCCATTTTAATGCTAATTTAATAAACATTAACAGATAGCACTTAAGGTGGTTTCGCCTATAGTCTGCTAACACTAACCCGAGAACTAATATCTGAGGAGCGTTCTTCCCAGGATTTGAATTTATTAAATTGGCTTTGTGATGTTGTATTAAGAAATTTTATTCACAATGCAATTTACCGTACATTGGCCCATTCTTTTATATACGGTAAGACGAAGCGGGAAATTCGAGCGAGCGAGTGCTGTGCAGACGCGAGCGCGTAGAGGGGATGGGTTTTCAGCACTCGAGCACACGCACGCGCGTGGTTCGACTTTTGGCCCTAATTTAACGGCGAGCGAGTGAGTGAGTGCTGTGCAATCGCGAGCGCGTAGAGAGCATGGATTTTCTGTTTTTATGCGCACGACTTTTGGCACTAATTTAACGCCATAGAAATGTGTGTTTAAAAGGGGAGGAGATCGGGTTGCAGCGCTGGTGTGAGCGGTTTCTCCGGGCAGTTCGCTCGAGGCTAACGTGGCTTTGGGAACGTGGTGTACCCGTCACCCATGCCAGGGAAGAAATCAAAACCGAAATGCTAGGAATATGGACTTCATCTTACGTCAAGCGTTTTCCCCTCCATTGACGCCCATAAAGAAAAGGCTTAAAGTCCATATTCCTAGCATTTCGGTTTTGATTTCTTGTCAGGTAAGTCTTTATGGCCAGATACATTCGCGAGAAATTTGGTGATTTGTGGTGACTGTTTTAATACATTAAGTTGCGTTACGCATTTTCACATTAAGCGTTTTAGAATGTCCCGTGGCAGGTATCCCCTTCTATTGCCCTAGGGAGGGTTGTAACCCTCGTCTGTATATTAATAAAGAATAATCCTTCTATTCCTGTCTCATGTATCTGGACCTCCCCAGCAATTTAACGAAATTTGGTGGCAGCGGTTACAAGTGAACCCGTTTAAGTTTAGCGCTCATACTTCCGTCCATATGTTTAAGACCCACCTTGGCTGACTTAGCTGACATGTCCTGATTTCATAATCTTCAAATTTGTAATCTTTTCTCCTTCATCTAACTCCATGTTTTTAACTTCTTGTCATTTTCTTGCCGTTTGACTCATAGAAAATTATCAGACTTAAATGACACGTCAGCCTGTGCAGACAGCGATTTCAATGTTTTAATAAATTGGCCAGCAGGTGGGGGCAGTGCTCAATTTCATTAATGCCATTCAGAAAACTTTCAGGCTTTATGTCTTAATGAACAGCCTAGAAAAGGACAAAGCATTATATTACTGATGCATACAGCAGATCCCCAACTCAGGCTGTGTTGCATATTCTTAACAGTGCTACAGTATGTTCACACAGCCAGTACAAACAAACTTGCAAGATCTAGACCAGGGGTCACCAACCTTTTTAAAACGGAGAGCTACTTCACGGGTACTGAGCCATACGAAGTTTGATATCAGTTTTAAACGCCCTCCTAAACATGTCTAAACTTCATGCATGATAAACATGTTTTAAATGCTTTTTTATATTCAATTTCAAATCTATATAAATGCAAATGTGATAGATTAGAAACAGGACAAAATTAAATTTTAGATGATGTTCGCTGGTGAGTTGTGCTATTTTATAGAACAGGTCCACGGGCAACTCATGTGGTCATTGGGGGCATCCTTGGGGCACCATGTTGGTGACCCCTTATCTAGACCTACCACATCAGGTAGGAAGGTGCCTATTTCTACCAACTATTCAGACCATCAGACCCAAACCATACATTCAGTCATGCACAGGCACTCCACCAGAGGGCTCTACATTCTGTCCTACATCTGCTCACCTGTTAGACCCACACTCAGTCTCCATCCTGATTTCTACCTACTACTCGGACTATCTCACCAAAACCAGTCCTGTGGCCTGTTCTATGAAGCGGGGTTACTGGCTTATTGGGGAAACTTGTCGGATTTCTTGATCGGGACCTTCAACTGCTCTGCCATAGAGAGCATCCTAACATGCTGCCTTACGGTCTGGTATGCGGGCTGCTGGTGGCCTCCTACCGCTCTGCCATAGAGAGCATCCTAACATACGGCCTTACGGTGTGGTATTCGGGCTGCTGGTGGCCTCTATGACTTTTTTTGTAGACAGTCCATCTGTGTGGTGCTGTTTGCACGAATTGTTTTGGGAAATGCACTTACAGTTTTGCAGATGTTAAGGGTGATTCCAGAAATGCATCAAAGCAACTGAGGAACTGCAATGTCACTGTACAGTTACTTATAATGGGCGCCAATGTAATGTGTAGAGTGGCAAATAAACTGATTCACCATTTACTCTCATGTACATCACTTAAAATGCTTGTTTTAAATGCAAATGTGTGAATGTAAATCTAAGCAGTAAAGCTACAATTTACATTCTGTTTGCATGGTGGAAAGAACATTTAATCTGCCTTTTAAGTGTGATTAGAAGATCTAATGCCTGTGTGCTTGTAATAAGATGGTCGCTGGTTCAAACCCAGCCACAGCACATCTCTGCGTCCTTGAGCGAGGCCCTTAACCCCCAGCTCACTGGGCATCACTATGGGTGGCTGCCCTTCGCAGACAACTTACTCTGTTTACTCTAAAAAAAAGAGAGCAAGTTGAGAGAGAAGTTAAGACAATTTCTCCACAGGGACCAATAAAGTATCAATTATTATTACTGTATGAGAGACTGTCTAATATCAGATAGATAACAGACTCATACTGTGCTGAGCTTGTCTGAGAGAGATGATTAGCAAATGCTCTCCCACAGTATCTCAGCACTCTGTACAAAGAACTTTATATGCTCAGTATCTGCTCCTGTTTATCTAATTGTTCTCATTTTAACTGGATGTTAAGGAGTAAATTAATAAACGTCATGTAAGTGCACATTAAAATGCTTTTTCACTGTTACTTAAGTTCCCATGTGAACAGCCAATCAGATCAGCCTGATGTGTGTCTCTCTGTTTCCTCTCTGTTTCCTGCCCTTTCATCCCGACCACGACCATGATCTCTCACTTAGCAGCAGAGCAGTTTATTCTAAACAGTGGAAGCACAAAAATGTTCAGACTCTTTGGTCTTCTCATTTTCATTAGTAAGGCCCTATAATATAAATTATTTTGGGATTTTAATATTTTCATTTATCTGTATGATGTGATCAGTGGAATTTGGCCATTTAATCTGCATCATAGTTAATAGTTATTTAGATTACTATTATATGTCTTATTTGATTATGATTTTTTTTGTTTTTCTGTTTTTGCAGACACTGCACTGACTACAGATGTTGTTCAGCCCAGTCACCTGATGAGGGTTCAGCTTGGAGACAGTGTGACCCTGACATGCTTCTGTCAAGGAGAAACAACTTTTGTTACTTTGTTTAAGCAAGCTGTTGGTCGGAAGCCCCAGCCCATGGCGAAAGCACTTCTCTACGTACCTGGTGAATTTTACAAGGAATATAAAAGCATAAAACGTTACTCCTTACTGAATGCAGAGGGGAGTTTTAACCTCACTATTTCTAACGTGGAGCCGTCAGATTCTGCAGTGTATTATTGTGCTGCTGTGTTTCTTCATGAGGTCACCTTCGGGAATGGAACCTTTGTCATAATCACAGGTGAATGAGATTCCAACTATTTTCATATTTGCTTTATTATAATGTCAGTAAGATTATTCCCTGCAAAATAATTTTGACAGTTTAGTTGTTTGTCAATATAAAATTAGCAAAGATACCTTATTGTCTGCTTTGTTCCATAAATGTTTTTCTAAACATCAAACAAAAATCATTCATTATTATTATTATTATTATTATTATACAATTTGTTGCATTTTGCTTGCTGTCAGCCAAAAGCCTAACCTTCTCTTTATACAGATGTTAATGTTACACATTGCAGCCTCTTTAAAACAAATAACATAAAAAAATGTTTGAGTTGTTATATACAGTATAGGACTGTGCAAAAATCTTAAGCAACAAAAGAAAATTATTTTTGACGTTATTTATCTGAGCAGTCAGTGTGTATTCACTCTGAAAAAAAAAATGCATGATTTAACATATGAACTAGGGATGTGCACCATTCAGAACTGATTTGAGAATGAAATTCTCAAATACGTATCCTAAAATTCAGGATTTTGAATACATATATGAACTTGAATTTCAGTTCATTTTGTTAATCTGAATTACATTTGAATTGTGGTTGAAAACAGGTTGTGGCATTGAAATTTATATTTGAATTTAAAGAAGAAGAACGAAAAAGGGTTTGGATTCAAATTCAAGTTCATATACGTACTGTAGGTGTAGCTTTTAACTAAAATATGAACTTTAATTTAAATATGAATTATACATAAACACATTAACATTGTTATACATCATTGTTATAAAAATGTCGTTTTGTAAAGAATGAAATAATGCAACATTTGAAGTGTCACCTAAAATAATAATTATACTGTCATTTTGTGCACCATGGTGGATCTGCTCATAGGAAGAGCTGAGTGTCTCTCCTTAAAAGTCAGTGTTGGCTGCAGTGACGGCAGTTTCTAACCTAAGAAACGTCCCAAACACTTTTCCTGCATCAAAAGTCAAACTAGTCCCTATTCCTGCCATGAAAGGTTCACATAATGTCACCGATACCTGAACCAACCATGTTTATCAGAGGATGCCAACCCTTTGGCTGCAGCTTTCTCTGCACACGCTGAGAGAGTCTTCAGTGTAGCAGGAAAAGATTTCAGGCCAGAAGATTGCAAATTAAATCATGAAACCTTTGAAGATATTATGCTGAATAAATGTAATAATAATGAAAAATTAGCAATGTGTATTGGAATAAAGCATAATTGTATTTGCCATGACGTTTTGCTTTTCGCTGTAGTGCTATGGTTGAACGGAAAAACTTACTTTTGTGTGCATAAGAAAATAAATAGGAGGAACTACGAAACCAAGTAATTCCTTTTACTATGTATACTTTTTCTTTAATGTTAAAAGATAGACAAACTAGTAATGGGCAAACAGCTCTTCGGCTCTTGAATTAAATTATGCAGGTACTACAGCAAAATGCTCAAAAATACCAAAACACATCAAGAGCTAAATATGCAAAAACAATAAATACCTTCCTGTGGAAAAGGGGCAACATAAACCAAATGTAAAGTCACGAAAATCATGAAAATATAAAGTACACTTTACACACTTCATTTCTTTGAATTGAAATTAATTATATTCATCTACCTTCATACATTAATACAAGACATTATATGATTATAATGTTTGTTATTATCATATAATTTTTATTTAGGTATTATGTAGGTGCAGTTAATGTATAGTGTTACCTGATATATACTAATAAGCAGTAATACAATAAAAAGAGAGAAGAATGTCAGCTGTTCTCCAAGAAGTTACTGATTTCTTGGATGGCTAGAAGAACATCGATTCAGTTCCCAAAAATCTGTAAGAACAATTTTTGAGGATCTGTATTTTCCATTGTTATTCTCAAAGGGCTGTCATCATGACTATTTTGCTTTTCAGGTAAAGACTCCAACAGCAGGACTGTGGTACAGCAGCCTGTGTCTGACACATTGCAGCCAGGAGACTCTGTGAGCCTGCAGTGTACGATAGAGACTGGGAGCTGTGCAGGAGAACACAGTGTTTACTGGTTCAGACATGGATCAGGAGAATCCCTTCCTGGAGTCATTTACAGCCATGGAAACAGCAGTGATGAGTGTGAGAAGAGCCCTGAGGCTGGATCTCCTACACGGAGCTGCGTCTACAGCCTCCCCAAGGGGAACCTCAGCCTCTCCGATGCTGGGACTTACTACTGCGCTGTGGCCATGTGTGGGGAGATGCTGTTTGGGAACGGCACATAGCTGGATATAGATGGTAACACCCAGTGTGGGGAGATGCTGTTTGGGAACGGCACACAGCTGGATATAGATGGTAGCACCCAGTGTGGAGAGTATATCTGCTTCAAAGTTTTATTTAGCTTATTCTGCTATTAAGACATTTATTTCTTTTTTTAATGTAATGAATTTTCTAATTTAAGTGCTTAAATTAAATTACACAGATGTTAATTTAATAATTATCCATCCATCCATCCATTTTCCAAACCGCTTATCCTATTGGGTCGCGGGGGGTCCGGAGCCTAATTTAATAATTATTTCAAATATTAATATCCATCCATCCATCCATTTTCCAAACCGCTTATCCTATTGGGTCGCGGGGGGTCCGGAGCCTAATTTAATAATTATTTCAAATATTAATATAAATTGTTAAAATGCAAAATACTAGAAGTTCATGTTAAAAATGGACTATTTACAAAACAACTGCTGTAATGTGTTATCGATTTGATCTTTAACTAATGTAATGTAAGCAAATGGGAAATGTGTCTCTATATCATTATGCTGAAATCTATCTCTTTGTTACAGGCTTTCAGAAGCTGCTGGATCCTCTTCACTCTGGCTTGCTGATAGTTTTATCTTGCAGCATTATTCTGAACGTTGCTCTCATTTGTATAAGATGTAAACTGACCTGTACACACTGTGCAGGTACGCTGCCCGGCTTTATGCACTCAGAAGGACAAAATGTAGATTTTAACAAATTATAGAAATATAAAATTGTTTTATGATAGATAACATTTTCATATTAAAACCACTCTTGCAGGTAATACAGTTTTAAAATCCATTATTAAATCTCACCTTATTTATATAAACCTTTTTGTACTGTAAGATTTACATTTTTGTATTATATCTTTCATATTTTGCAAAATCTATTGAAATATACATGTTGCAATAAGTTGCATATCAATAACTTTTATTACCAAGATCTCCTTTATAGCAATTTTATTATATATGATATATGAGAACAAATGACACGTATCCAAACATGCACACTTAAATTGACAGAAGTCATTTTTACTTTCATTTTTGAGACAAAAAGGATGTTGATTGCTTGAAAATTCGGAATGTTATCTGACCACGGTATGATACCGTGCGAAATTAAATAATATATTGATGTGTTATATATTTTAAACAGATGAAAAGAACAGTGATATATCAAAAGTGGAATGGTCACGCAAGCAAGTATGTAATAAATATTTCAAATTACAAATCGTCAGTAAAACAAATGAACCTCAGACTGATTTCCATCCTGGGATCAGCATTTTAAGTGCTATTTGTGAAAATAGGTAATAGCAAACCGATTTGATCCATCCAATTCTGCCATCTTTGTCTCCACAGTGCCATGACGAGGACACACTGAATTACGCTGCCCTGAACCTTAAGAAGCCAAAACCCAGGAGACAGAAGAAAGACGGGAATAATGACACTCTGTATTCTGACCTCCGCTACAGAGATTATGAATAAAGATGCTTCTCATTCATGTCAGTCACACAGAGTGTTCAGGGTGTAGCTTTAATAATGTTCAGAGGAGGGCAGGGGAGCCAGTGCTTCTGAGACTGAATCACGGGATTTTACGGAGTACCGGTGCTGAGTTTGGTGTCAGTGTGTTTGGGGCGCATTTTTACTGGAAGTGCAAATGTTCAAGCCAGACTGGGGGCTGAGGGAGGGGGAGAGGGGAGCCACAGAGATTATTTCTTCATGGCATGGGGGGGAATAAGCGGCTTTAATGTTGTGGAAAGGCTGAGTTGCTGCAATCAGTTCTTTGATGTCACACATGCTTACTTGTCTCCCTTGTGTACCATGCTGAATGGTTTGGGGCAAACGCACAGGGACTGATCGATTATATTAAACAGATGAAAGAAACTGAATGAAAATTTCAAGTGTTCTTAAATTACGTTTTTCATTTAATTGTGTGTTCTGGATGTATTTTTGAGTATATACATGTACCTGTATATGTACCTGTATATATACCTGTGTCGTTAATAACGATGTGGATAATTAAGAAAGAGGAGTTTTGTTTCTTGCTCCCTGTCTTGTTACTTGGCTCACAAACATACACACACATAGACACACACACAAACATACACAGACACACAAACACACACACACATAGACACACACACACACAAACACACATGCACACATGCACACACACACACTGCTACGGCTCTGTAAGAACACTACCATGCTCTTTTGTGTGAGTGGGGTGGGGGGTGTTAAATAAGATGAAAATGACAATGGCTGTACTTTTGTTATGTCAGTTGTGTTTCTATAGTCATTGTATCATATTCCACAAGCTTTTTATTCTACAAGATGTACAAGCCAGTCAGTGTATTCAGTGGGGTGTTCAGGAGTCATTAGGTTCTGAAAAATGTCTTGCATTTAAAACATAATGTACTTTTGAATACTTAAGTATTTTTAGATGCAAATACTCCAGTACTTTAACTGAAGTAAAAAATTAACTGAAAAACTTTGAGTATTATTTGACGAGGAGTATCTATACTTAACTCAAGTAGTGAAGTTGTGTACTTTGTCCACCTCTGTCCAAAAGTGACATACAGCTGTAAGCTGTTTGGGTTTGTTTGTCTGCTGAGTGCTTCTCTGCAGTGCTGCAGATGTTTCCACTGGTTAGATGCAGCTCAGGAAGACTGACCCACTGACTGCACTGTGCTGGACTCACTTTGCAAAGAGTAAAAACCACACAGACAGAACAATATCTGCTTCTTGTAAGACCCTGTTTCCTCTCTACCTCACCCAGGTCACGCTTTCAAGTATTCAGCCTAAGTTATTTTATCCAAACAAGCCACCATTATTATTCATGCAGCTGGACATTTGACTGGAGCACATGATTGCTACATATCACTACTGTACATGGAACGGAATGTACAGTTTTCACAACAGAACTTTAGAAAAGCAAAATTCTCATCAGTCCACATCTCTAACCACCACACATCCTAGGGCTCCCATTTATAATGGTACATTTTTGTTTTATTCACATTCTTTTTCATCACACAGATAAACACCATCCATTAATCTTACAGCATGTATCCTGGTCAGGGTGATGGGGACGACACCACCTATATCGAGTGTGATTTAAGGCCAAGACCTTAAAAGGGAGAGTCAAGACTGAGGCTTGTTACAAGAGCAGTGGGGCACAAAACAACAAACAACATCATTATGAATGTAAAATAAATGGATGTATATATAAATATAGGGTAATAATAGAAACAAAAAATAAGAATATATTACATACAGAGGAATATTATAGGAATATTAAAATTAACTTATACACAATCCTTAACTTATACACAATCCTATTGCATGTAACATTATTGCTCATGTGCCAGATATTAGCCTCCCAAAGGAAGCTGCCACACAGGGCATAATGCACTGGCTCAATGCAACACTGCACATCAGTGAATAAGGAGGAACAATATTGCAGATCAGCAGCAGATAGAAACTGTATCAGAAGACAGTGAACAGGGGAAAAGTTCAATGAGCAGAGTGCAGATTATAAAGCCTGACTGCTGTGGGGCCCAATGACCTGCGGTACCGTTCTGTCACACGCCGGGTGTCTGAGTCTCTTACTGAAGGAGCTGCCCTTACGGGCCTCCATAGTCTGCTGGGGGGGTGAGAGGTGTCACATAAAATTGATGACAGCCTTGTTATCAGCCTGCTCTCATCCATCTACTCTACAGTGCCAAGGGACGCTCCTCCCTGATGATGAGAGGAGTCTAAGCATGTGGACATTTGGGATAATGTGAGTTCAGAACTGGATGGTCAGCTGTACGACTTCCAGTCTGTAGGCAGACTCATCACCTTCAGTTATGATGGCAAACACAGTAGTATCACCTGCAAAATTCAGGATCTTCACTGGAGCAGCAGTGATTTGTGTAGAAATTGAAGAGAAGAGGGAGAGCACAGAGCCTGGAGGAGCTCAGTGCTGAGGGTCAGCGTGTCTGATGTGTGCTGTAAGCATACAGATGTCCTGCATTTGTGGAACATTTTGTTTGTGCTGCTGTTTATATGTGTTGTTGACGCTGCAGTCAGTAATTTTCCACTAGCAGTCTCACCTCTGCATTTTACAGGAAGACTGACCGACTGAGAGCAGGGTGTTTGTGTCTCTCTTCTCAGTGAGCGAAAACCACACAACCATCAGGTCCTCAGCTCAGGCCCACTGCTTCACTAGAAAAACCACAAAGGGTATTTTTATCTAAAAGTGGGTGAGCAAGTGAGATGTTATTGACAGCATGAATTTGTCTACTAACATTTTAAATTCAAACCTAAAAAGCAGTATGTCCAGGATGTCAGTAATTACATTTAGTCAGTATGAACAATTTGGGTGCAATAATATAGAATAATGTAGAATTTTGCATAATTCAGTTAATACCAGTAAGATACCGATCATTAACACTATAAGGTCATGTTGCTGAATCTCATTGTTAAAGTTAAATGAATCTACGCATTTTTATACACACAAGACTGTGCTTAGTTCATCTTTCAGTCAAAATCACACAGTGAGGCAAATCTGACCATCTTAATTGTTTTTGCTTGTGTGGAATGGCATCCCATGCAGGCCTGTGCTCTGTGCTTCCTGGGACAGGTCCCACCCTCTCCAGACCCCGATGAGAATTAGTAGTCGCTGGATAAAAGATTGACAAAAGATAAAAATACAAAAGTCATTCTTGCTGTCTAACCTCTGATTACTGCATGACATTTCTGATTTCTGATAACTGATAAGTAGAAAATATGTTTAGTCTCTTGCTTGGTGGTAAGAAAAAAGGAGAACCACAAAGAGCACAGTCATTTTCAAGGTTATTTCTCACTGGTCAGTGTGAAAGGCTGCGTCATTAATATAACGCCGGGCTCAGCACAGTGACTGCACCTGCGCTGCACTGTAGAACACAAGCCAGGCTGCAGACCATCAGCCCTGAAAGTTAAAACAGGACTCGTATGTGTGTCATGTGGTGTTTAATAAAAATTTACAGGACAGAACATAGTGGATTCAGTTTCCTTTGCTCTTACACTCCCAGTCCAAAGTGTGGCCACGACTGCTGTCAATGCATCTGTCTCTTTTTTCACCTTAATTTTTCACCTGTGTTATTCACCTTAATATCAAAAGGCTCCAAAGCAGTACAGTAATGCAGAACAAATATTGTAACTAACAAGGAAGTGGGGAGGTAATGGACAGAAGTGTTGGTTTTTGGTAACTCCACTCCTCTGACCTCCACTGTAATTTTAGGTTCCTTGGAACAATATTGTAAACCAGTCATCACACACCTAGGGGTTAAAGTCGACACCAACCTTAAGTTTGACACTCAGATAAGGTTAGTTGTCAAGTCAAGCTTTTTACAATTGAGGCAGTTGGCCAAAATAAAGCCAATTCTTTCTAGGCAGCACTTTGAGACAGTAATCCACTCTTTTGTCACTACTAGTTTGGACCACTGTAACGCCCTCTATGTTGGGGTTAGAGGCTCCACTATTGTTCACCTCCAGAAGGTTCAAAATGCTGCCGCACATGGAAATATGAGCATGTCTCCCCCATTTTAGCCTCACTCCACTGGCTGCCCGTACATTTTAGGATTCATTTTAAAATTCTGTTATTTGCTTTTAAAGCCCTCAGTGGTCTTGCTCCATCTGACCTCTGTGAGCTGCTTCACCCTTACACCCCCACCCGCTCTCTCAGGTCAGCTGATCAGCTGTTCCTGACGGTTCCTAAGACTCAGCGTGAGCTTAGAGGGGATCGAGCCTTTGCAGTCGCAGCTCCTAAAATGTGGAATGACTTGCCTTTTCACATTAGAGAGGAATCCCCTCTGTCCGTTTTTAAATCTCTTCTAATCTCTTCTCCTTCACCTTTGACACATTGTGAGATGTTAATTTTAATAGTAAATCTTATTTTAATCTTAGCCTTTTCTTTATTAATTAATAGATTTTTTTAAATTTTTATTAATGGCCTTTTACTCACATTGAATGTTTTGGTTTTTATTAAATTTCTTTTACTTCGTTTTTAAGTGTGTGAATGTTTTTATTTATTCCTTTGTGCAGCACTTTGGTCCATAAGGTTGTTTAAAGTGCTTTTCAAATAAAGAGCTGTATTGGATTACATTGGAAGATGGCTCAACAAATCTCTTTCACAGAATGTAAAATTCGACAGAGGGCGCAAGGTGACATTCTGTCAGGGGCCCAGAATTTTTAGCTACACCTCTGTGTTACTGTGTTTTTTTTGTTCTAGCCATCAATAACTCTGGAGTTGCTATATCGCCACCTGGTGGTGAAAAGATCAGACAAAAATATGTACACATGTTACCAACAGTTTGAAATTGAAGTGCAGAGTTAACAGGTTTAATTAATCGTCCCCACGGATGCCAGTCATGAAATTTGAGAATTGCAAATTAAAACACAGGAAAAAATCAGGAACACTACAAGATAAAATATTTAGCAAACACTCAATGTGCATCCAGGGTGACAAGGGACAACTGGAGGATGATATGACAATCTGACAGTGACATTCACAGCACTTTATATGTTGCCAAAAACAGAAAAGGGGATTAAAATCAAGAATCAGAAATCATGTATGAGGGTGGGGCTGCTTGGTGGTGCAGTGATTAGCACTGTTACCTCCCACCACTGGGACTCAGGTTCGAGTCTCCGCCTGGGTCACATGTGTGGGGAGTTTGCATGTTCTCTCTTGCTAAATTGGCCGTAGGAGTGCATGTGTGTGTGAATGGTGTGTGAATGTGCCTTGCAATGAGCTGCCCCCCCGTCCTGGGTTGTTCCCTGCCTCGTGCACAGATCCTGCCAGGATAGGCTCTGGACCCCCCGCGACCCAGTAGCATAAGCGGTTTAGACAATGGATGGATGTATGAGGGTGAGTCACAATGACGACAGCTGCTCTGTTGACTTGGTCCCAGGAGTCGTCAGCGTTGGTCTGCCGGGGCCCCCGTCCTGTCTGTGGAAGCACCCGTCTTGTTGGCTGTTCTCTCTGCCTGGGCCCCCTCTCCTGCTGCCTCACGTTTGGGTTGAAGTGGCTCCCCAGTGCTTCTGTAAAGCTCTTTGTGTATCTTAGAAAAGGGCTGTATAAATGTAACATTCATTCATTTATTCAAGGTCCCAGCCAGAAGAGTGCAGTACTACACTGTCCCCCACAGCCTGAATCAGCTGGATGTTATAGGATTAAGACACTTCCTGCATTAGGCCATTTACCCTCAGTGTATTTCCATACCCTGACAGGATGGATGACAATACTATGGCCCTAATTTTCAATACACAGTTTTCACAGGAGTCTCACCCTCATCCACATTCTCTGCATTCCTTATCTCATGCTTCTTTGCCACCCGCATCTCCTCTGCCTGCTTTGTCTCATTTTCCCACAATTGAAACACCGTCCAATTTGTCTCTGTTTTAGTTCTACCACATTAGTCCCTGAGCAACCAGTCTGATCCCGTTCCTCTAATTTCAGACGCATCTGGCTTATCTGATTGGGACTGAAGCTGCTGTTACTAGGAAAACCACATTCGTCCCACTGGGGCAGGTCTGACACCGCGTCCTTCCCATATGTCTCCCATAATTGTTGTACAGAATTTCAGCTGGAGTTCTTTCCCAGAAGCAAGTAATTTCACTTTAGCACCTGTTCAGTAAAAGTCAAGTAGGTCTTTAATGTTATTTTTAACTTTACACAGTTGAGTATAGTACAGTTACAAAAGAAACTGTTTCCCTCGGACCAAGGTGCTACTTAAATTAACAGAAGACTAACACATACCAACCTAGCAACATACTGTATGGTGCATAATGAGCAAAAACTGTGCAAACATTGCAGGACAGTGCAAAAAGAGAGGACAACTGACACCAACGAGCACAAACAGCACAGTAAACCCAGTACTGAGAAGGCGCAGTTTGGTTGTCCAATGAGGTAGCAATAAAAATAAATAAAAGTAACTGTAAACATGGCGACAATAAGATAAAAAATAGTAGTTAAATAATAAAGTGTGTTAATGAGTGTATGTGTGTGTGGTATCAGATTAGTCCCTGAGAGTTCAGTAGTCTGACGGCATGGGGGATAAAGCTGTTTGAGTCTGGCTGTAAAGGCCCGAATGCTCCGGGACCTATTTCCAGAAGGCAGGAGGGTGAAACGATAATGTGAGGGGTGGGTGGGGTCATCCACAATGGTGGTGGCTTTGCGGATGCAGTGTGTGGTGTGAATATCTGTGATGGAGGGGAGAGATATGTTAGGGTTATCTTCTTCTGAAGATGCGCTGGAAACAAACCAGTCTCTGAACACAGAACAACACAGACAGCTGTGATGACGTTTTACTTGCTGCAAGGTGTAGGGAATCCACTTGCAGAGTCTCCGCAGTTTCAGCAAAATGATGGTTTATTGAACAGCAAAAATAATACAATGTAATACAGTGTAGAGACACACCGGGTACTGAAAGGCAGCTCAGATACAAATTGAAGACAGTTCTTCACCCCCCTTTATACCCAAAAAGGCCCTCCCCACCAAGGTGTTGTGTGTAGGTGTTGTGAGTGAATTTACATATAAAGAGTGACCCCCTGGAGTGTGAGGATCCTGAGACAGGGACGGGACAGGACAGGGTGGAGACTTTTATGATCATTGTAATTCAATTCTTATCACCTTATCTTATCCTTATCACCATAGTGGTGCCAACTGGAACCCCCATTCTCTCCCTGGCTTCCCCCATGATCATAAATTCCTAACATTGTCTGCATTCAAATGATCAACCAAGAACCTTGGGACATTTTTACCACTTTTCCTTACAAAGGGAAGCCCGGTCCTGACCTCGAGGTGTCAGCCTCTCAGTCGAACTCAGCCAACTTCGAAAGAGTAACTCCCCTCGCAGTGTCTTTTATTGAGGTACACAAACAGGATATGCAACTGACATTGAACATTGTTTGTCACCATATATGGGGTGGAAATATTCAAGCGACAGTTCTTGAGACGTGTTATTGCTCAATTAAGATCAAGCTGCGGCAGGGTGTTGTTTCTAAGCGTCTAGCAAAATGATGATAAAAAAAGTACATATTTCTCTAACACGATACTCCCAATGATTTTCTCACCTGTCATCACTATCTGTTGTAGGGACTTGTGATCTGAGGCGACACAGTTCTCAAAGCAGACCGTGATGCAGCTGCTCAGGGTGCTTTCAACAGTTCCCCAATAGAGTGTGAGAATGGGAGATGGGCTTTTCTGAGCTTCCGTGGAGAGTAGAGGTGCTGCTGTGCTTTCCTTACTATGGAGCTGATGTTGAAGGACCTGGTGAGATTCTCCGCCAGATGGACAACAAGGAATCTGGTACTCTCTACGATCTCCACAGATGAGCCATCGATGTGCAGCAGAGAGTGGTCACTCTGTGTTTTGTGTTCTTCTAACGTCAACAACCATCTCTTTGGTCAACATTCAGAGACAGGTTGTTGGCTCTGCAGCAGTCCGATAGTCATCACACTTCCTCTTTGTATGCTGAGTCACCGTTTTTATTGATGAGACCCACAACAGTCTTGTCATCTGCCTGATGTTGATGATGGAATTCGAAATGTGCATTGCTGCTCAGTTGTGAGTCATCGGAGTTAACAGCAGTGGGCTGAGCATAAAGTCCTGGGTTCCTGCTACAGCGTCTGAGCAGTTGCCTTCGTCGCCCATAGCTCCTGCGCAGCCCGAGCAGCCGCCTCTGCTGCCCCCTGCGGCCCCAGAGCCCGAGCAGCCGCCGCCTGCTTTGCCCGTAGCTCCTGAGCAGCCGCCTCCGCTGCCCCCTGCGGCCCCAGAGCCCACGCCCGAGGCGCTCCCTCCGCCTCAAATGACTGTGCCCCCTGGGGCTCTTGTTCCTGGCCCCACTCCTGTCCCTGACCCAGCTCCAGACTTTCCTGCCCTAGTCCCCGAGGAGGTCCCGGACAGTCTGACCACCGTGTGTGCCACGCCCCCTGATTATCCACGTGTGCTTCCCTGATCGTACCCAGCTGTGTCCGATTATTTTCAATCAGTCCTGTCTATTTGAGTTCATGTCTTACTAGAGTTCAGTGTCCGTCATTGAAGTCCGTCTGCGTGAGATGTTTCCTGCACCCCGTGTTCCTAATAAATCCCCGTATCCTGCCTGCCTTGCCTGTTTCCTGCCCGTCCGCCGCTCCCGTTAAATGGCGATCGTGACACAAGGCACACGCACATCAAGTACCAATGCAGCAAATACAGATGAACAATTTAGGAGGAATACTAGTCAAAGGAAGGAAGAAAAGCAGCCCACCCTATCTCATGGTCACGGACACAAACATCAGGGAGTGTTATGAAGAAGACATCACACTTAACACCATTGGTTTTATGCAGTGAATTACACCAGAGAGAGTTTTTACATTCTAGCTGTGTTACGTAACATTCCTCAGCCTTCAGGTTTTTTCCACACAATGCACGACATGCAGGGGTGCCAAACAAAACAGCGGAACTGCAGTGTAGCCAATTATTTGTTTCAGTAGTTTTAAGAAAACTAGAACATAAAATGTTTGTTTTACTTAGTCCACAAAAGAGTTTTTACCTATCTTAGTGTATTTTACATCACATACACTCTCGGTCCGTTGTGGAGTCCATCCCACTGTAGTTGGAGAATGCTGCCATCAGTCGCTTGGTGTAGCACTCGCAGGATTTACCAGGCTCCTGTTTAAACTGATGCATCATGCCCCAGTCCATGCGCAGGAGGACCAGTCTCTGAAGGGCTGTCGCATGGTGAGGCCTGTTCTGCCTGGGGTCCAGCAGGTCACTGGCAATGTCCTTCAACTCACAGTGGGCTTGCGTTCATAGTGGGGTACCGCAGGGTTCGATTTTAGGACCACTATTGTTCCTAATTTACATAAATGATATGGATACCAATATATACAGTAAACTGGTGAAATTTGCAGATGACACCAAGGTGGGTGGTGTAGCAGATACTGAATTAGTGGCTCAGCAGCTACAGCGGGATCTTGATTTAATTAGTGACTGGGCCGATACCTGGCAGATGAAATTTAACGTCGATAAATATAAGGTACTCCATCTAGGGAGCAGAAATATAAAGTACAGGTATTTCATGGGTGTCACTGAAATAAAGGTAGCTGATCATGAGAAAGACCTTGGTGTGTATGTTGATGCTTCCATGTCCCATTCTCGCCAGTGTGGGGAAGCAATAAAAAAGGCCAATAGGATGTTGGGGTATATCTCCAGGTGTGTGGAGTTTAAGTCAAGGGAGGTAATGCTAAGATTATACAATTCCTTGGTGAGACCTCACCTAGAATATTGTGTGCAGGTTTGGTCACCATATCTTAAAAAGGACATTGTGGCCTTAGAAAAGGTGCAGCGTAGGGCCACAAAAATGATTCCTGGTCTTAGAGGAATGTCATACGAGGAACGGTTACTTGAGCTAAATCTGTTCAGTCTCAAGCAAAGGAGATTGAGGGGGGACATGATCCAGGTATATAAGATTCTAACAGGTTTGGATGCTGTTCAACCAAATAGTTACTTCAGCATTAGTTTAAATACACGAACTCGTGGCCATAGGTGGAAATTAGCGGGAGAACATTTCAAGCTGGATTTAAGGAAGCACTTCTTTACGCAGCGTGTAGAGTATGGAATAGTCTTCCTGATAATGTAGTGCAAGCTGAATCCTTGGGTTCCTTTAAATCAGAGCTAGATAAGATTTTAACGACTCTGAGCTATTAGTTTAGTTCTCCCCAAGCGAGCTTGATGGGCCGAATGGCCTCGTCTCGTTTGTATAGTTCTTATGTTCTTATGTTCAACTCCTTCATCTACAGTGTCAGATGAGCAAACCTCATCTCCCCCTTGAGGATTTGGACATACCAACATAGGGGCAAGAATTTCTGCTACCTCGTCCTGCTGCCTGAGTGTTTCGCCACGGCACTTCTTCACCGAGAAGGAGGTAGAGTCGGGTGCTGAATGGTTATGATCCTCGTCTGCAGGGGGGAGAGGGGAAGGGGCAGGGGAACCACTGGCTACTCCTCCCTCGGTGGCATAAGGAGGAAGCTGCTGTTTGGGCAGCAATGCTTGGGCAGGAGCCACACAGTTTATTTCTGGGTATCTAATTAGCGGACACCATTAGGTCCCTTCAGGGGCTCCACAGACAAACTCATTGACAAAATAGAATTGTCACAGAAAAATTCTTTGTCACATGCTCAGTCGACATGGACTGTGTGCTATTTACATATTTTTGGCACAAACGAAATCTCATATGCATATCGATGTATCTTTCGCACAAGTGGACCTCCATCACTTTAAAGAGGGTAAACTCTGATCAGGAAATTTACGACGTCAGAATAAACGGATTTTTTTACAGAAGTAACTGACATGCCCTAATAAGGAAATGCATACAATCAGAATACAATATCTGTGGTTTTTAACAGTGGTAACAATCTGATAATGAAAGGAATCAGATCAACATTTCTATAGCATGTAACAGAGCTTGCTCCCCTCCAGAACTCATTGTTCCAGTAGTTATCTGAAATCATCTGCAGGAGCTATTCTTTTATTTGTATATTAAGCATAATTATTCATGAATATTATTGATTATGTTTATTTGTTTAATGTTTTTATTTATTCGTATTTATTGTTTATAATATAATGTTATATAGTATTGCAACACTTGAAACGAGAGGTACTTGCCTGCCTTAGTGATATTTACTATTGTCTAAGTGTATTCCCACCTGTAGGAGGCAGCAATGGTTGTTATTAAAGGTGCTGAGATTACGCGGCTCAGGGCTGAAGGTGCAAAGTGAAACAGTCATTGACCGTATTTGCCATGTGTGATGGTGTCTGCATATCGGCCCTTTTGCGCCAAACAAACCAGTTCAAAGTACTGTGTGTTAAAATATCATATGAATAAATCCTCTCAAGAACTAAACTCAATATCGTATCCTCATCATTCAACGCGTCTGACTTTTGCACCTCTTACCACAAGGCAGTGGATTACATGGGGAAATTACAAACAAGGAGAATTTAATCTGTTTTTCCTCTACATTGTCGTTATTCAGAATATTACAGACTATGAACAAAAACGGACAATGTAAGAAAATAAAAAAATGTGTATGACAGAAAGCTAGAGTATTTTTGCAATGGTGAGCACTAGCTGGTTTATGTACTAGCTCACACTCAAGAAACAGCATAAATGCTACTCATACACAGTTGGGGGGCAGGGGTCAGTCCTTGTGCCTGTAATGAGGTCACCAGTTGAAACTAACCCAGCCTCAGCACGTCTGTGGGTCCTTGAGCAAGGCCCTTAACCCCCAGCTCCCTGGGCGCCCCAACAGGTAGCTGCACTTCGCGGACAACTTACTCCACAAAGAGTAAGTTGAGGGAGACATAAAAAACACAATTTCCCCACGGGGATTAATAAAGTCCATCCATCTATGGAATATTATTTAGCACTATATAACGCAGAATATAAGAATTACGATTTTATAAAAAGTATGCCAAATATCCATGATATAATCATTACAATGTAAACATTATAATGTAATCAACACAATGGAACCAACTGAGTATGTATTTGCACCTTTTGTTAGTCTGAGTTTCTGTTAGCTACTTTGTTAGTCCTGAATCTATGAATATTCACATTTTTATCGCGTATATTTTATCACTATGTAAAAGGACAAATATATTATCAACCTTTTAGTGAGACAATGTGTAAACGGCTGAAACTACCAAGGTTTACTACTGAAGGAAGGGATTCACCTGAGTTCACCAAAAGTTCATGGCTGAGTATTTTTAAAAAACCAAGTGGAGCTGCTCGCGCCACTATTATGTTCAACCGAGAGGCCAAACGGTAAAAGAAATGACTGTCAAACTTATCACCTAGGGGTAAATATAAATCTATACAAATATCACCTGCATGCACATTACTTCTTTTACAATAACCAACTCCTGATCCATACTGTTAGTCGTGAAAAAAATAACTATTGTGTACATAGAGGCCCTGTGTAAAAAGATAACTGCCAAGGAAAAGATCAAAAACATTTATTTCAAGGATTCAAAGTTTTTATGGTCATGTACAGTGTACAGTGCAGTTCTTATTTGATTAACTTGAATGTCTTCACAGACAAGACGATTAAACAAATAAAGCAGCGCAACATTAAAGTAACTAACAACAAACAAAGCTCACGAGTACTATTACAATATTCATATCATTTATTTAAATTTAATTTTACCAAGTAAATTAATTGAAAAGCAGTTACCGCTTTACCTGCTTCTCGGGAGAAATAGCAGATATACAAACGTCATGTATGTAACTAAAATCTTAAGCCAATAAGGGCAAAGTTGTGTCGTAATGGAGGCGGATCCAGCCTGTGCAGCCTGCTAAGAGGTGCTGCCTGATGTGTCTTGCTCTCGCGGAGTTTTGGTACCATGTGACATGGTGACGTAATGCAACGGGCGATAAAAAATATAACCATGATGCATTGCGTCAGGACCAGAATGCATTGCTTTAAGCTAGCGCTGTATGTGGGTGCATGAAGTGGAAAGCACCCAATAATAAACATAACATTTTTTTAAAAATGTTTTCTTCACCGGTGCAGTGAATTTAAATAAAGAGCTATGATGGTGCTGCAAATGGCTTTGCATAGTAGTTAGTAGTAGCATTAGCCGCTGTGTGCGGCATTAGCTTTCTACAGTCCTTACAGATGGTTCGTGTTTTGTCTGTCTCCCTTTCGCCATTTATATTTTCCGCCGGGCACCCGAAATGCTGACACACAAAAGATTCAAAAGTGTCTGGGGTATCTACTATAGTAATTTAGTCAGATGCCGACATATTTACAGCAGCTCATTTGCAGCGCATTCGTGAAACGGCTTTTCGCTCCAACGAGAAATCTCGTCATGTTGTAATATCGCGAGATCTCGTGACACGCGTTTCACTCCCACTTCTTAGTAACAGTCATGATTTGATAAAGTGACAACCTGCGTAATAATTGGTAATACATAGAGTTTGCTATTGTTCAGGCTAGCAGACTGTTATGGCTTGAGGTTAATGGTGCCTGTTACTTGTGAATTTTCACATTTGCAGGGATCTTCTGCCTCGTGAACGTGAAACGGGTAATTATGCTAAAAGAAGAAAAAAGCAGAACTGCAATGTGTGTAAGGCTGGTGCTGATTTTTCAGTCTGAACACAGTAAAATTTATACAAATTACCTGTATTCAAACTTGTATTCTTTATATAGTTTGGTTAATTACTATTTAAAAGTTTTATCTGCGCTCCATTGTATAACTTATATTGGAGACTTGTATGTACTTTTCGATTGGAAATGGTTAGCTGTATACAGGGGCGCCGCTAAGGGGGGGAAAGTTGGGACAATTCTAAGGGCCCACGCCCTTTAGGGGCCCCCAGAGATCTGAATGGGTGTGGTAGGGGGGCCCAACCTCATATTTTGTCATAGGGCCCAAAATTGCTAGCGGCGCCCCTGGCTGTATATACTTTGAATATTTTTATGATTAATTTCTTTGTTTATTTAATTTGGCAACAGATCTACACTTTTAGCAGTATTGCTGTCAATTTTTGTGAAAGTTGTTACTAAATAAAACAAAAGAAGCAGACTTGTGTAAATCCTATATTGGTCGTGTATTCTTCCTGTAGCGTAGTGACAGCTTTTTGTACGGAAGCCGTGAACGGCTGTGCTTGCAAATATATTTTCTTCTGAATAATTAGAAGGATAAGCATATTTTGTCGCCGCCGCGAGATAGTCATGCCATACACAGCTCTGCTCGTTTTTGTACTGTAACCGTGTTACTTAATTTGCGAATCCATGAATTTAACGTTGACATTAAGTCAACATTGACATTGACAACGTTGACATTAAGTGTTGCACCTATCTAGTGTTTTACCGTGAAGGGCATGTTATATCTTGTCTCTAAGTCGCACTATGGTCCAGGGGAATGCTATGTCATATTAGAACATGTGTCGATGATGTGGCAATATAAATATTTTAGAATACTGTCAGTTTTAGTTTCAGAAATCCATCATTTGAGAAAAAAGGCCAGTCACGACAAATATATATGGAATATAACAACAGAGGTTAGCTGTATTTGTTTAAGTGTAAAGATGCACATAGAAACATGCATGAGCTCATCTGAGAATAAACTGAATGCAATGAAGATTTGTGACTCCTGCTGGAAAATGCGAATAGTGGCAGGGTCTTCAAGCAGTACATTTGTCTGAGAGTCAGTTAATATTAGGAAAGGCACCGTTTTTTTTTCAATGGCGCTAATTATCAAGAAGGAAATGGAGTACCCCAGTACCTGGTTTACGGGCACTGGAAGCTCCAGTATCAGTCAGACTTTCATGTAAGTATATGTGTGTTTAATGACTTGTGCATGTTTCATCTTTACCAGGGGCAGAGGGGAAACTCAATAAATAGCCTTCTCTCACACTTCCAGGCCTGCAGAACTGAGCATGTCCCCTGGTTTTGTGCATATGTCTGTAGGCTTTGAGTTTTTCCTATGGGGGCTTCAATTTCCTCCCAGAGTACAAATACGTGCAGATCAGTTGCATTGGGGAGTCCATACTGTGATGCTGAGTGGGTGTAGGAGGAGATTGAGAGATGAAACTCCGGATGATTTACTCCCTCGGCTAACTAACCAGAACAGGATCGTACCAATACCAAAATGATAAGTTTATAAATGTTTTTCACTACCCTGATTCATTCAGTTATTTCTGTTTGTTAATTCCATCCCCCAAGCAAATACATAAATAAACAAACAAATATTCAGGGGGAATGTGTCATAGGTGATAGAATCAGTGGATGAATCTAAAGAAAAAAAGTAATGATTTCTTTCTCTCCAAAACACAATGCACAAAACTCTTAAGTTAGGTAAGACATTGAAATTTTATGACAGTAGCATGATGCAGAGGAACAACAGAAGGAAAAATCTAACTAAACCTGAGTCAACTAGGACTAATTACACTAAATTAAGTGGAACACACAAAATACCTAAAACAACTTAATAAACAAGCAAGAAATATTACATTTGATTAACTATACTGATGCCTGAGGGAAGTTCTTGTGCATAATGCAGCAAGTATATACAGCTGCAGAGACACTACACATAGTGCAAATAAATTAAAAAGTATACAGTACACACACTGATTCCTGAAAAATCTAAATACCATGGAATACTAATGAAATACTGATGATGATGATAATAATAGAAATAATAATGAATTAGTTTAGGGTATTATGCAATTGACATGTACAATTAAAAAAGAAATTGCACCAGACATTTCCTGTGGCAAAGAAGGGTTGCTTTGTGCCACATTACTCAAGTCAATTCACTTTATTTTGTATAGTACATTTTCATAGCCTTACATTGTCTCAAAGCACTTTACTTTGTCCCTGCCCAATTGTCCCAGTGAGCAAGATCTAGCCTGAAAAATTAGAAAGCGACATTGGCAAGGATAAACTCAGTCATAGTAAGAAACCTTTGGAGGAACCAGAGTGAAAGGGGGAGCCCATCCTCCACAGGGCAGAAGTCAGGTTAACAAAGTCCTGATTTATATGGTTTATATGGTTCAATTAGTTAAGTCCGGATGTAAATACAGAATAACTGGCAGCAGGGCACACAGGAAAGACGTAAACAGGCAGGAGGGCAGGCAGGAGGGTGGCACAGGCAGGACGTAATGGGCAGGAGGGCGGGCAGGCAGGGCAGCACAGGCAGCCAGAACTGTTTTGCCACTGCAGTTTGTTTTACAATTTCATCTGCATTTGTTCCCCCAAGGTATAACAGCAGCTAATTTATGAACATGCTGCTTTTCAGAAAAGTTTAATTTCCAGGAGCATGACCAGTGCATACATTTAGTGTTGATGGTTCTTTGTAAAATGGATGTTCTGTACTTTTATTGATCTGTCCATCCATCCATCCATCCATCCATCCATCCATCCATCCATCCATCCATTCATCCATTTTCTAACTACTTCTGATGAAGTTCCGGGTTATGAGGTATCCTGAAGCCCAGGCAATATGGGACAAACACACACATGCACACACATAGGGTATACCTATCCTTATGGGGCCCGCTCATTGACTTCTATTGGATAAATGCTAACGCTAACTATGACAATCTTAACCCCCACCCTGCCCTAACCATAACCATAAGTAACCAAGCAAAATAAAAGAGGTTTTGCATTTTTAGTTTTTCCACAGCAGTCACAGATTTTTATAAAATAGAGTTTTCCTGGTTTTCAGTTTCGTGGTCCCCATAAGGGAAAAAAAGAACAGGTATTTATCACGCTATGGGGTAGGATAGGTATACCCGCTCGCACACACACACACAGACATGCACACAAATGGATAGATCACCACAGTTACTATGGATGTCGATCCTGCAATAATGAGACAGAACTATCATACTTAACAGGATCATATCCCTAGTTCTACATATGCATAATTATATTTAAAAAAGATCCCACGCACCTAGCACATGAGATGTTTGAACTTCTGCCCTCTGGTAAACGTTACCGCAGTATGCATTGCAGAACAACCAGATTTAATAAGAGCTTCTAACCCCAAAGCCATCAGAATACTAAATGCTAATGAACATACGTTTATGTGAAACCCTACTCTCTCTTACTCTCTGTGCACTTTATTACCACAACTGGTATTAAGTTTACTTTTTATTTATACAGTATAGTGCAATAATATAATCACGATTTGTGTGTGAGTGTGCCCTGTGATGGGCTGCCCCCCATCCTGGATTGTTCCCTGCCTCGTGCCCATTCCACATTCCGGGATAGGTTCCGGACCACCCGCGACCCAGTAGGATAAGCAGTTTGGAAAATGGATGGATGGATATAACTAACATAAGACAGACATTACACCTAACAAACAATAAACACGAAATAAAGGAGTGGATACAAAAAAAATGTAATGCAATGACCAGATTTAACACCTGGATTATGTCCCCCCTTAGTCTCCTTTGCTCGAGGCTAAACAGATTCAGCTCAGCTAACCTCTCCTCATTAAACATTCCTCTAAGACCAGGAATCATTCTCCCAGCCAAGCAAGCCTGAGTCCGGCTTCCACTCCCCCGATCCCCAGCAATGTTAACTTGGAAGGGCGTATTCTGTATGCACAACTGAGACAACCCAGGTGGAGCTCAGCTTATCGGCTGGCAAAATTGCCTTCAGGTATCACCCACCCTAGTGAGAGTCCAAGCTAGGGCCGTTCTCAGAACTCACCCTAAACGAAGTCCTGCTCAAAAGTTGTAATGACCGCCTGAGGTACCTGTCAGCCTTGCCCGTAATGAGTCAGTGGGTGTAGCCGGGCTGACACGCTTTTGGGCATCCAATTGCTGAGAACTCCCCTTCGGTTCTGACAAACTGTACGATCACAAGCAGTGACAGCAGAGCCACAGACAAGCTCAACCAACAGAGAGCGAATGGTAAGCACCCAGCACCCGAAGGGCTCAACTGATCACATCCAAACGACTTCCTGATGGGATTGTGTACGTAACTGGTTTACTGTTGTTAATAGTGGTTGAACTTCTATGCAAGTCCCCTTGTTGGGGGAGAGGGAATGAATGAAAGCATAAGGTGAAATAAAACCTAAAATAAATCAAAAAGGTTAAACGGGAATCAAACCAAATGAATTGTGTTTCTTATTCAATTGTAAACATCAATTAGTTATGCAACAATAACCTAATTGGATGTTAATGTATTGTGATCAAACTGATTTAGTCCGTGAAGTTGATTCCTGCTTTCAGGCAAGAACCTGTGTGTCCAATTATGCGTGTTGTATCACCGCAGTTGACCACCAGAGACCCAACTCAGATGTTGTTAACCTACTATGGCGGACCACTAGAGGTGCAATTTCAATGGAGTGGCACTGCTATGGCTTGCCACTAGAAGCGCAATTTCAAAATTGAGTGGTAGTTCTATGCCTGACCACTAGAAGCGCAATTTCGAAATGGAGTGGTAGTTCTATGCCTGACCACCGGGGGCGCAATATCGAAATGGAGTTGTAGTTCTATGCCTGACCACTGGAGGCGCGATTTTGAAATGGAGTGGTAGTTCTATGCCTGACCACTGGAGGCGCAATTTCGAACTGGAGTGGTAGTTCTATGCCTGACCACCGGGGGCGCAATATCGAAATGGAGTGGTACTTCTATGCCTGACCACCGGGGGCGCAATATCGAAATGGAGTGGTAGTTCTATGCCTGACCACCGGGGGCGCAATTTCGAAATGGAGTGGTAGTTCTATGCCTGACCACTAGAGGCACGATTTCGAAATGGAATAGTAGTTCTATGCCTGACCACTAGAGGCGCGATTTCGAAATGGAGTAGTAGTTCTATGGCTTGTCACTAGAAGCGCAATTTCAAAATTGAGTGGTAGTTCTATGCCTGACCACTAGAAGCGCAATTTCGAAATGGAGTGGTAGTTCTATGCCTGACCACCGGGGGCGCAATATCGAAATGGAGTGGTAGTTCTATGCCTGACCACTAGAGGCGCGATTTCGAAATGGAGTAGTACTTCTATGGCTTGCCACTAGAAGCGCAATTTCAAAATTGAGTGGTAGTTCTATGCCTGACCACTAGAAGCCCAATTTCGAAATGGAGTGGTAGTTCTATGCCTGACCACCGGGGGCGCAATATCGAAATGGAGTGGTAGTTCTATGCCTGGCCACTAGAGGCGCAATATCGAAATTGAGTGGTAGTTCTATGCCTGACCACCGGGGGCGCAATATCGAAATGGAGTGGTAGTTCTATGCCTGACCACTAGAGGCGCGATTTCGAAATGGAGTAGTACTTCTATGGCTTGCCACTAGAAGCGCAATTTCAAAATTGAGTGGTAGTTCTATGCCTGACCACTAGAAGCCCAATTTCGAAATGGAGTGGTAGTTCTATGCCTGACCACCGGGGGCGCAATATCGAAATGGAGTGGTAGTTCTATGCCTGACCACTAGAGGCGCGATTTCGAAATGGAGTGGTAGTTCTATGCCTGACCACTAGAGGCGCAATTTCGAACTGGAGTGGTAGTTCTATGCCTGACCACCGGGGGCGCAATATCGAAATGGAGTGGTAGTTCTATGCCTGACCACCGGGGGCGCAATATCAAAATGGAGTGGTAGTTCTATGCCTGGCCACTAGAGGCGCAATATCGAAATTGAGTGGTAGTTCTATGCCGGGCCACTAGAGGCGCAATTTCGAAATGGAGTGGTAGTTCTATGCCTGACCACTAGAGGCACGATTTCGAAATGGAATAGTAGTTCTATGCCTGACCACTAGAGGCGCAATTTCGAAATGGAGTAGTAGTTCTATGGCTTGTCACTAGAAGCGCAATTTCAAAATTGAGTGGTAGTTCTATGCCTGACCACTAGAAGCGCAATTTCGAAATGGAGTGGTAGTTCTATGCCTGACCACCGGGGGCGCAATATCGAAATGGAGTGGTAGTTCTATGCCTGACCACTAGAGGCGCGATTTCGAAATGGAGTAGTACTTCTATGGCTTGCCACTAGAAGCGCAATTTCAAAATTGAGTGGTAGTTCTATGCCTGACCACTAGAAGCCCAATTTCGAAATGGAGTGGTAGTTCTATGCCTGACCACCGGGGGCGCAATATCGAAATGGAGTGGTAGTTCTATGCCTGACCACTAGAAGCGCGATTTCGAAATGGAGTGGTAGTTCTATGCCTGACCACTAGAGGCGCAATTTCGAACTGGAGTGGTAGTTCTATGCCTGACCACCGGGGGCGCAATATCGAAATGGAGTGGTAGTTCTATGCCTGACCACCGGGGGCGCAATATCAAAATAGAGTGGTAGTTCTATGCCTGGCCACTAGAGGCGCAATATCGAAATTGAGTGGTAGTTCTATGCCTGGCCACTAGAGGCGCAATTTCGAAATGGAGTGGTAGTTCTATGCCTGACCACTAGAGGTAACCAAAGATATAGCTAGGCGGTTGCCGACGCTAGATGAGTGACACACACATTTAATGCATGCGCATGCTGCTTGTGGCCTTCTTCTGTGCCTTGCACAGTATAAAACCCCTTAAAACAATTACTGAAGCGAGACGGCGCACGCGTTACGGCGACAGATTTAAATTGTGAGTGCACTATATCTCGTCGCAAATGGTGCTTAACCACGGCGGGTCTCAAGCACAGGAGACTCCCAATTTCTAAATGACACACACTTGGCTCACAGCGCAAAGTTGTGTTAAACTTGCTTTGTCTAAAGCAGGCACACACATACGAGTATGATCCTGATAGGTAACTAAGCTATCGGTCTTATGTCCAAGCGCAACATAATTTAGGTTAGAACCTCATAACAAGTATTCCCATTCGCTAATAGAGAGATCTCTCCCAGGATATATAGAAACGGAGACACTCGTCCGAATTGAACCTGGAAACAAAGCGCTACATCTGAGAATCTCGTCAGACATAGGGTTAAAGTTTACTGCAGTTTAATACGAAAGAACTACAATGAAATCACCGAAAATAAAACAAAATAATATAACTACTAATAATAGAAATAAAAATAACTATAATAAGCCCATATGATCCCGCTTAAATGCCTTCAGATTGCCATGAGTGCGACTTTTGCAACCAGTTGACAGTAGCGCTTCTTCACTGCACGTTCGGTCATAAAAAGTTTAAATTGTGTGCTCAGAATAAGTTTAAACCTTGTGCCTTGTGATTATTAACCAATTTTTATGCTGAATGGTCGGCTCAAACTCAATTGCGAAACACCGTGAGTCTGTTAATGTGTGACTTAAATGGAACTCATTAATAACCAGTATCACGTAATAACCTGGGTTAGAATAGAAGGCTTGTCCAACGAGCTGCGTCACCAGGTAATGTAAACGATCGGTAGCGAAGCTCCCCTCACGGCCAATGAGAGAGAGTCTCGCGATATTTCAGGCGAATTTGAGGTTTCAGAGCGTAGATCGCACAGGCAGGGATTCTTGTGAGCACTCAATGAACGGAGGCTGAAGTTGTGTAAAAGACATGCATTTATTCCTATAACTAACATAAGACAGACATTACACCTAACAAACAATAAACACGAAATAACGGAGTGGACACAAACAATGTAATCATGAAAATGCAATGACCAGATTTAAAATGAGTAACCTTAAAAGGGAAAATACTGTTCTGCAAAGCAAGCAATTTGTGGAAATACTGTCCTAAAGTAATATAGCAGGTGAATAGGAGTTTAGGTTGTTATAAATGAAAGGAAGTTTGTTTACTTGGTTGCAGAGTGGGGGGGGGGGGGTCTTGGCAGTTGGTTGCGGAGGCTGATGAGCTGATGGGTGATGGCACTCAGGGAGGCGCGGTGTTTGCAGCGGTTGTTGGAGTGGAGCCCCTCTGATTCCCTCTCCTGGTGAAGCTTGGGCTTGGTTGCAGTTCTCTGTCCAGCTGGGTCTTCACTGATAGGCTTCAGGAGGGCTTCTTGTGGGCTTCTCTTCTCTTGGGCTGATGTTCTCTGCCTCTCTTCGTGCTGATGGTCTTTTGTTTTCTCCTCCCTTCTGTTTCTCCTCTCCTGGCTTTGTTCTGAGGTGCCAGGTTTTATAGTGTAAAGTTCGTGAATAGGAGTGACCAGGAATTCGACTCCTGGACCAATGGCTGACCATCCATTTGGCGGGCTTTCGGAAGGGGGTCTGTATCAGTCCTTTTGAGATTTATGACCAGAGTGATTTCCCTTGTATTGATGATTTTCGTTAGGCTGGTGTAACTTTTGATATATTCACTTTCGTGGTAACCACTGACCAGATTTGGAAACTGGAGTGATTTTCCATCGGTTTGATACCAAACATGCCATAGCAGCCTAGCGGTTCACACCTCATACCATCTGTAATGATTAATTAATGATTACTTATATTATGTCGTTATGTTATATTACTCACACCTTATTTTATGCCTCACAATCTATATAATTGTAAATATACTGTGTAGCTGCTGGCGCGTTCCAAACTAAATCTCATTGTACTTACAATGTCAATAAAAACATCCATCCATCCATCTAGGCAGGCCAGTGTCGCCTCCATCCTTCCTGAAGTCAGTGATTCCTTTGTCTTTGTGCTGTTTAGTGCCAAATTGTTTGCTGAACTCCAACCTATCAGTTTCTGGACCTCATCTCTGTAAGCTGACTCATAAGAACCAAAGAGATTTACAAATGAGAGGAGGCCATTCGGCCCATCAAGCTCCTTTGAGGAGAACTTAGCTAATAGCTCAAAAATCTTATCTAGCTCTGATTTAAAAGAACCCAGGGTTTTAGCTTGTGTTACAATAACAGGAAGACTATTCCATACTCTAACTACACGCTGTGTACAGAAATGCTTCATCAAATTCGTTTTAAAATGTTCTCCAGCTAATTTCCACTTATGGCCACGAGTTCTGGTATTTAAACTAACATTGAAATAGCCATTTGGCTGAACAGCATCCAGACCTGTTAGAATCTTAAACACCTGGATTATGTCCCCCCTTAGTCTCCTTTGCTCGAGGCTAAACAGATTCAGCTCAGCTAACCTCTCCTCATTAGACATTCCTCTAAGACCAGGAATCATTCTCGTTGCCCTACGTTGCACCTTTTCCAAGGCAGCAATGTCCTTCTTAAGGTATGGTAACCAAACCCGCACACAATATTCTAGGTGGGGTCTTACCAAGGAATTATATTATCGTAGCATCACTTGCCTTGTCTTAAACTCCACACACCTAGAGATGCAATGTGCCTTCTCGCGTGGTGTTCCTGCAGAGGGAGTCTGTGAGTGCTGGAGATTGGGGGAGGGGGCAGTGTGGCTATGTCTGCTCTGTGTTCCTCCAGACGAGCAAAGAAGCTGTTTAGCTCCTTTGCTAAAAGGGCGTTGCTGTTAACAGTGACGGTGTTGTTGCCTTTGAAGTTTGTAATGTGTTGTATTCCCTGCCACACCCACTGTGGGTTGTTGTATGTGAAGTAGACCTCTATTTTCTGTTTCTCTGCCTGCCTGGCAACCTTGATGCCCCTATTCAGGTTAGCTCTGGCTGCACTCTGTGTTCTTGACTGCGCTGTCTTGTCCTGTAGTATTGTATTGTTGCTCTTGTGTTTATCTTGCACTTTCTCCCTCTGTTTGTGCTCCTTTCACTCTGTATAGTTCTATCTTGCCCGCACTTGTGTCATCTTGTGTTGTTTCTGTTTTTCTTCTTTGTGTTGCACCGTGGTCCAGGAGGAACAATGTTTCCTTTCACTGTGTACTGTGTATATTGCTGAAATAACAATAAACCCACTTGACCACCTGCCTCAATTCATCCTGAAGAGTTTTCCAATGTTGTTCAAAGGTCTGTTTGTTTCGAGTGAAGGACACGCCCCTGGACGTGCTGGATAAGGGGACCACAGATCAGTGTCCTCAGTCCTGCTTCTCCCTTCAAAGCTGAGAGGAAGATGACCCGCCTGCTGCTTCTGGTTTTGGCTTATGGAGCTCTGCTTATCTCCACAGAGGCCCAGCAAGATTACCACAGTCTCCCTGCACTCACAAGACGGCCATTAAACTCGCAGTCGAAAATGCTCATCAAGGAACCCGTCAGCACATGAATTTCTATAACATCCAGGGCCGTCCGAAGGTAACTGCTGAGAAAGTGTTTACAAAAGTGTGAAACTTTCATCATCTGCAAGCTGAACTAATGAGTATCACATTGATTTTGATGTTTTAATTTCAATGCATATGATGCTTAATGTCTCTTCACAATGAAAGTGATGGTTGTATATCTCAGCCCTGGTCAATTTTACCTTCTCACAGTTTCTCTCTGAATCTGCTGCAGTCAAGTCTGTGACAGTTTGCCATTTTTTGGGTGATTATTGTTTGTTATATTGCCTTTAAAACAGTTGTAGGCAATTTTGTATATAACGTGTTTATGTGATTTAGATCAGCAGTGAATACATTGACATTGAGATTCTCTTGAGAGCAACAAAATGTCCAAAGTCAACTGCAACAGACCATCGGGCTGACTGTATTTTCATGGACAAGAGGGTAAGTAAAGAGTCACTGTGACTGTGAGCATTGGACATATCAGTTAGCAAATTAATTTAGGTTCATGTTAACTTTTTTGATGCCCTGCGGGGGAAAGTTAGCCAACAATAAAGTAACAAATACATAGGTGGCCTCAAAGAGCCAGTTCCTTCACCTTATTCTCAAATTTTAGTAGGTTTACAGGCTTAAAGGCTGGATTACCAGGCAGAAGCAAATGCTAATCATCTGAGGGGTGACCTGTAGATTATGCTTCGAGCTATGAACCCTAGCTGGCCTTATTTAAAGACCTGTGGGCTGTACTACAAAGCGGGTTTTACATACCCAGAGTTAACTCAATCGAGCCAGGTTAACTAAAACTCATTGTTGAAATCAGCCTTAAATGGCAGTGTGGTGTTTTGTGGTGAAAGGGCAGGACTTAACTCTTGTTTTAATTAGAAAGCCAGTAATTAAACCTGGTCAGAGCAGGGTAGATGTGCAGTGTGAATTACCCTTTAAATTTACCTCTTTAAATAGTGAACTACAGGACCACTTAGCTTGATCGGAGGACAGTATTTTAATACAGAGCAGTGTTCAGTTAAACGGGATTTGTTGTTCATACTTTTAGATGAACTTGCTTTGTATAATATAGCCTTATGGTGACCCTGCTTTGGAAGCTCTTTCCTCTAAAATTGTTCTGTGTCATTAAACCCTGCACTCCAGCAGCTCTGCCTTAAATCATTAGATATATCTTTACTACACCTTCTCTCACTGTATTTATTGCCCACCACTCTTTAAATACTGTTTTTGTGTGTCTGTGTGTTTTTGCAGCCATTCATTAACTGTAGAGTTTGCAGCAGACGGTCTGGTAATGATCTTACACATCCATCAAATGACTGTGTACCAAACAAGAAAGTGGATGAAGTAAGTGTAGAGAGTCTTAGCATTATGGAAATGTAACAGGTGTGTGAATTGTGTCTAAACATGTGGTTAAACTTTGATTGTGTTTGTACATGCAAAAATTTGATCAGAGTACTGTTTATTAATGACAATGTAACTTTTAATCTGAACAACAGTGGCAGCACCAAGGAAAAGCTTGGGGGGGGGGGCTCTAGCTCCTCCTCCAATGACCATAGTACCCCCACAGCACCCCCAAAATATTGGTTTCATTTTTTCTTTAACTATCTGTAAAATCTGTATATTGTGTAAGACATTTTTGCGGTTTTTACAGCATACTTGTAGTGTATTTTTTCTTCAAAGTACACATAGAGGCTCTGTGAGCTAGACGTTAGAATTTCATATTTTATCCTATTTTATCCATGCTGTAGCTTATCGTGCTGTGTGCTTCTATACACCATCTACATAAGCTGAAAAGCTAAAGCACCCGGTCTAAATAATCTCACTCCCCTATAGCACCTGTAGCATTAAGTCACTGGCGCTGCCACTGCTGAATAAACGACTCCAATCTGACTAAACCGCTTAACTTTTCCTCCCCATGTTACATTTCAGGACAAACGACGTAATATGTGTCCTTCTGATAAACCTCTTCTCAGACCTAAAACTGCCTTGGCTTCCAAGGACACTAAAGAAGCTGAAGGAGACCGTCTGGCTGTTTCTGATGGCTGATGGTCCTGCAATGTGGACCAGAGGAGGAAACTGGGAGGGAAAATGCTTTGCTTTATATCATGCCCACCCAAAGCCCCCAGTGAGTAAGCCATAGGCGCCGATAGCATGGAAAAACTCCCAAGAAGGAAGAAACCTTGGGAGGGACCAAACTCAAAGGGGGAGCCCATCCTCCTGGGGCCGGCAAAGTGTAGGTGCAGGATCACAAAAAAACTTGACGAGAGAAACGAGAGAATTCGACTGTCCCTCACAAAAACTGTAAAGTTTTAGTGGCTAAATTGCTTTTTCTATGCCTTTTCAAACAGGAGGAGATTTGTTTGGCTATACGTAGAAATTTTCTATACAATTTAGACAGCACAGAATCATTAACCTACTTTAATGCATTTATTAATACAACCACATATTTCACACATTTTGACATCAGTCATGCAGTGAAGATACAGTCTCTTTATTTCTTGACGCCAACCCTCCCCATTAATCCGGGCTTGGGACCGACACCTAGTTGAGCTGGCTTTCTCCCTTAAGTGGCTGGGTTAGGCTAAACTATGTACATATTTATGAAGACTACTATAAATTTATAAAGACCTCCCTAAATATGTAGTCTAACAAAACGCAGTTTAAAGAAGGTAGCCTACCTGGTAAACAAAGAAATTAAAAGGCCCACAGCATATAATCGGGCTATATCCAAGCAGTTTTTAAGAACGTAACCTACATGGCGAAATTGAATTACTTTCTGGACCAACAAACGCAACCAGACATGAACATTATGCACCTTCCTAGTCTTGATGTATGTCGTCATACAGATGAGGACGTTAAGGCAGCCTTTAGGTCCGACCCATCATGCACTGCAGTTTTTTGCAAATTCCTCAGATGGAAAACCATTAAATACCTCTTCTATTACCTTATATTACCTTATATTCATGTAATAAATATACAAATATCAATTAGTTGGAAATCAGCCAGACAGACGTAATTACTACAAATGGTTTCCACTGTATTTGTGACTCTGAGTGCCGCAGGCTTGGATGCAGTGCCGCACCATTTTGTAAGTAAATTAATAAATATTAATGAGACATCACCTACCACCCTGCAAAAAAGAAATTTGCCGCTCGTCCCCCTGCACATGAACCAACATGGCTGTGTCAACCAGCGGAGCTCCGGAGCCTCTGGAGAAACACGCGGCAAAAAAGGCTCGCATACGGTCTTCCAGAGTTTGGGAATACTTCAGTCATGACACCTTTTCTGCGCCTCTACTGTAGCTGGCGTTAATGACGCTGTTTCAGCCATTTTATATTTTCTGTTTACTTATTCTGTCATGTAAGACTGAGACAAATTATCGTTTACGACTATTCTTACACACTGTAGCCTGACTTGCTGACTTAAGTAAGCTTAACTATAAGCTACCTTTGCTAGTGTTTGTGAATAACATGTTTCTCTAGTTATGAAATTATTCCATGTTTTAGCATCTGTTTCAACATTAAAGTCAAATTGGTATATTGAAATATGTAAAAACTATTGAACTATTAGCTTAAGTCTAACATAGAAAATCCTACTGAATCTCTTAAGATTTTCCTTTTTTGTTAATGCACTAATGTTTAAGAAGTGTCTTAAATTGAATTTCAGATTTGTGTGTGGGTGGGAGTGGGTGAATTGTATTAAATTCATACATTCATTCTTTTGGCTCAGACATTACTGACCTAAAACAAATTGAGGCATTGGGTAAGTGCTTAAATTAGCTACTAAATGGCAAAAAATATTCTAAATATCACATTTTCCATTCTTCGGTATAATTTTAATGAATCACCTATGCTGCCAAACATTAACGCATAGATTGTCACAACACTCTATGTTTTAGTTCTTCTTTATGTGTATAGGACGGTGTGATGGTTCTGGTGGTGGGTGTGGCCGACGCTGCTCGCGATGTTTGGCTATGCTGCAGTCCCAGGGACCAAGTTGGAACACATTTCCACCTTCAAGCTTAGGTGGAAAAACGGCACCGAGACCCAGCAGCAGGACAACTTCTTGTCCAGACAACCAGCCCTGCTTCATCATTGAAGTAAGCCCTGTGAACAGGAGCGAGATGTACTTCTGCAGTGGATGTTATAGCGGAAAGAACATCCCCATCCTCACGTCTGCCGGAGTGCCCCCTCAAGTGGGTGTGTGACTTAACTCGATGGATGAATTGGACAGAATGTACTGTTACTAGAGGTCGACCGATATGGGTTTTTCAAGTCAAGGGTCAGGCGATGGCCGATATATGCTGCTGATTTTTTTTGGCCGATAATTGGACGTTTTCCCCTCTATTTGCATGGTAAAATATCACACTAATAATAACAAACGATACACAAAATTTCTCAATTTAGCATTTATTGAATACTCGAATACTTGAATACTGGAAACAATAACACATTTATAAACAATAAAAATAGCAGCATCAGAATCTCTGTTAGTGCACAATATAGCAGCAAACTCCTCATGTTTGACGGAAGGAAATTTGTAAACAATACAAAAAGGAATAAGCATGTTATCTTTAGTTGTAATCCCACTTCCAGTCCCTGAGTCTTACTCACCACACTCATACTTCACAGCAAACAGACAGCAGTTAATTAACCAGAAGAGAAAAATGCAAAAACACAACAGAACTTGTAAATAATAACAAACTAATAGACAATAAAAATAGCAGCATCAGAATCTCTATTAGTGCCAAATATAGCAGCAAACTCCTCATGTCTGACGGAAGGAAAATTTGTAAATACACAAAGGAATGAGCACATCTTCAGTTTTAATCCCATTTCCAGTCCCTGAGTCTTCCTCATCCCACAAGCAGGCAAGGCATGTCACCCCGGTTGTGTGACACTTATTTTATATAATAAAATAAGTGCCCCCTGCGGCCCCAGAGCCCGAGCAGCCGTCTCCGCTGCCTGCAGCTACCGCGCCCACGTCCGAGGCGCTTTCCCTGCCTGCAGCTCCCGGGCAGGCGCCCCCTCTGCAGCCTGCAGCTCCAGTCCCTGGCCCCACTCCAGTCCCTTCTCCCCCTGTGACTCTGGTACCCTCACCCCGACGAGCCCGACCCCGGCCGCAGGTCCTTATGTCTGTGTCCCATAAGGGGAGAGGACACAGACGCACGGCTGGGGTCCCACCCGCCCAGCCCCCTGGCTCGCCCTCCCTCGCCGGCGCTAGGGCTTGGTCGGCACCTGCGGGTCCTGGCCCTCCGGGTCGGCTGTCGTCTGCGGGTCCCCCTCCGCGGCCTCGTCGCCCTGCCTCGGTCCCTCCTCCGGCGTCTTATCGGTTGCCTGCGGGCCCCCCGACGGCGGCTCCTCATTCGCCTGCTGGTCCTCCCGCTCTGGCGTGTCGGAGGACGTCGCCGTCTGCTGCGGCTCCCCCTCTCTCCTTGCCCTCGCCAGGGTCCCTTCCAGCTCCTTCGTCCCCTTCCCTGGTCTCCCCTCCGACTCCCTCCTTCGTCCCTGCGTCTGTCCCTCACCCCGTCTCCTCGGCCCCTCCGGCTCCGGCCTCCCGGCCGCCTGCAGCCCTTCCGGCTGCCTCCCGTCGCCCGCTGGGTCTCCCTCGGGCTCCTCTTGGTTCCCCCTCCTTCTCTCCCTGGCCTCCCGTCTTTGTCCCTCCTGCCTCTGCTCCCCCTCGCTTTGTTCCTCCTGTCTCTGTCCCTCCTCTCTTTGTCCCTCGTCCCTCTGGCTTCTGCTCCTCTTTCCCCGATGTTCCCTTCGTTCACTCCCGGTCCTTTTGTCCTGCCTGTTCCCTCCGTGTCCCCCTTTCTGATCTGTTTCTCTGCCTTTCCTGTCTTATGTCAAGTCTTGTCCTGGCTCCTTCCCCTGTGCCAGTTCTGTCTGTCCGTTCTGTTCCCTGTCCCTCATTAATGAGGTTTTATATAGATATACATATATGCCCGGCTTGTCCGCTCCTCGTGTGTGCCACGCCCCCTGATTACCCACGTGTGCTTCCCTGATCGTCTCCTGCTTTGCCCGATTACTTTGATTAGTCATGACCTATTTTAAGTCCTGGTCTTACCTGTTTGCCCTGTCCGTCATTGTAGTTTGTCAATGCCTGCGTTCCGTCCTGCTCTACCCGCTCCGTTTCCCCGATTAAAGACCCGTTTTCACAAACACAAAAAAAACTATATGTATACATATACATACACTGAACAAAAATATAAACGCAACACTTTTGTTTTTGCTCCCATTTTTCATGAGATGGACTTAAAGATCTACAATTCATTCCAGATACACAATATTACCATTTCTCTCAAACATTTCTCACAAATCAGTCTAAATGTGTGATAGTGAGCACTTCTGCTTTGCTGCGATAATCCATCCCACCTCACAGGTGTGCCACATCAAGATGCTGATCTGACATCATGGGTAGTGCACAGGTGTACCTTATACTGCCCACAATAAAAGGCCACCCTGGAATGTGCAGTTTTGTCTCACAGCAAAATGCCACAGATGCCACAAGCATTGAGGGAGCGTGCAATTGGCATGCTGACAGCAGGAATGTCAACCAGATCTGTTGCTCGTGCATTGAATGTTCATTTCTCAACCATAAGCCGTCTCCAAAGGCGTTTCAGAGAATATGGCAGTACATCCAACCGGCCTCACAACCGCAGACCACGTGTAACCACACCAGCCCAGGACCTCCACATCCAGCAGGTTCACCTCCAAGATCGTCTGAGACCAGCCACTCAGACAGATGATGCACGGCCCCATGTTGCAAGGATCTGTACACAGTTCTTGGAAGCTGAAAATGTCCCAGTTCTTGCATGGCCAGCATACTCACCGGACATGTCACCCGTTGAGCATGTTTGGGATGTGCTTGACCGGCGTATACGACAGCGTGTACCAGTTCCCACTAATATCCAACAACTTCGCACAGCCATTGAAGAGGAGTGGACCAACATTCCACAGGCCACAATTGACAATCTGATAAACTCTATGCGAAGAAGATGTGTTGCATTGTATGAGGCAAATGGTGGTCACACCAGATACTGACCGGTTCTGAGTCCCCAGACCCCCAATAAAGCAAAAAACTGCACATTCCAGGGTGGCCTTTTATTGTGGGCAGTATAAGGTACACCTGTGCACTACCCATGATGTCAGATCAGCATCTTGATGTGGCACACCTGTGAGGTGGGATGGATTATCTCAGCAAAGCAGAAGTGCTCACTATCACACATTTAGACTGATTTGTGAGAAATGTTTGAGAGAAATGGTAATATTGTGTATCTGGAATGAATTGTAGGTCTTTAAGTCCATCTCATGAAAAATGGGAGCAGAAACAAGAGTGTTGCGTTTATATTTTTGTTCAGTATATATATTTATGGGTGTATCGAGACTAGATGGTCAGTATGGATAACTAAGGTGCACTAAAACTGGGTGAGCAGGCAAGGCATGTCACCCAGGTTGTGTGACAATTATTTTATATAAATGTATATATGTATATATTTATTCCATCCACCATCCCTCCTTTACGGAGAACTGCGTTATTTTTATTGTCCATTACGAAAAAAATAAAAAAACTATATATATATATATATATATATATATACATATATATTTATGGGTGTATCGAGACTAGATGGTCATTATGGATAACTAAGGTGCACTAAAACTGGGTGAGCAGGCAAGGCATGTCACCCAGGTTGTGTGACAATTATTTTATATAAATGGATATATATATATATATATTCCATCCACCATCCCTCCTTTACGGAGAACTGCGTTATTTTTCTTTTCTATTGCTAATAAAAAAACTATATATATGTACATATATATATATATATATATATATATATATATATATATATATATATATATATATATATATATATATATATGGGTGTATCGAGACTAGATGGTCAGTATGGATAACTAAGGTGCACTAAAATTGGGTGAGCAGGCAAGGCATGTCACCCAGGTTGTGTGACAATTATTTTATATATATGCATATACATATTCCATCCACCATCCCTCCTTTATGGAGAACTGCGTTATTTTTATTGTCTATTGCAAAAAAAAAACAGAAAAACTATATATATATATATATATATATATATATATATATATATATATATATATATACATATATATTCATGGGTGTATCGAGACTAGATGGTCATTCTGGATAACTAAAGTGCACTAAAATTGGGTGAGCAGGCAAGGCATGTCACCCAGGTTGTGTGACAATTATTTTATATAAATGTATATATATATATATATATATATATATATATATATATTCCATCCACCATCCCTCCTTTACGGAGAACTGCGTTATTTTTCTTTTTTATTGCTAATAAAAAAACTATATATATATACATATATATTTATGGGTGTATCGAGACTAGATGGTCATTATGAATAACTAAGGTGCACTAAAATTGGGTGAGCAGGCAAGGCATGTCACCCCGGTTGTGTGACAATTATTTTATATATATATTCCATCCACCATCCCTCCTTTACGGAGGACTGCTTTATTTTTAATATCCATTGCGAAAAAAAAACACAAGAAAAAGAAAAAATATCTATATATATACATATATATATATATATATATATATATATATATGGGTGTGTCGAGACTAGATGGTCAGTATGGATAACTAAAGTGCACTAAAATTGGGTGAGCAGGCAAGGCATGTCACCCAGGTTGTGTGACAATTATTTTATATAAATGTATATATATATATATATATATATATATATATATATATATATATATATATATATATTCCATCCACCATCCCTCCTTTACGGAGAACTGTGTTATTTTTCTTTTCTATTGCTAATAAAAAAACTATATATATGTACATATATATATATATATATATGGGTGTATCGAGACTAGTTGGTCATTATGGATAACTAAGTTGCACTAAAATTGGGTGAGCAGGCAAGGCATGTCACCCAGGTTGTGTGACAATTATTTTATATATATATGTATATATATATTCCATCCACCATCCCTCCTTTATGGAGAACTGCGCTATTTTTATTGTCTATTGCAAAAAAAAAAAAAAAAAAAAACAATACATATATATACATATATATTTATGGGTGTATCGAGACTAGATGGTCATTATGAATAACTAAGGTGCACTAAAATTGGGTGAGCAGGCAAGGCATGTCACCCCGGTTGTGTGACAATTATTTTATATATATATTCCATCCACCATCCCTCCTTTACGGAGAACTGCGTTATTTTTATTGTCCATTGCGAAAAAAAAAAAACTATATATATACATATATATTTATGGGTGTATCGAGACTAGTTGGTCATTATGGATAACTAAGTTGCACTAAAATTGGGTGAGCAGGCAAGGCATGTCACCCAGGTTGTGTGACAATTATTTTATATATATGTATGTATATATTCCATCCACCATCCCTCCTTTACGGAGAACTGCGTTATTTTTCTTTTCTATTGCTAATAAAAAAACTATATATATGTACATATATATATATATATTTATGGGTGTATCGAGACTAGTTGGTCATTATGGATAACTAAGGTGCACTAAAATTGGGTGAGCAGGCAAGGCATGTCACCCCAGTTGTGTGACAATTATTTTATATAAATGTATATATATATTCCCTCCACCACCCCTCCTTACGGAGGACTGCTTTATTTTTAATATCCATTGCGAAAAAAAAACACAAGAAAAAGAAAAAATATCTATATATATACATATATATATATATATATATATATATACATATATATATATATATATATATATATATATATATATATATATATATATATATATATATATATATATGGGTGTGTCGAGACTAGATGGTCAGTATGGATAACTAAAGTGCACTAAAATTGGGTGAGCAGGCAAGGCATGTCACCCAGGTTGTGTGACAATTATTTTATATAAATGTATATATATATATATATATATATATATATATATATATATATATATATTCCATCCACCATCCCTCCTTTACGGAGAACTGCGTTATTTTTCTTTTCTATTGCTAATAAAAAAACTATATATATGTACATATATGTATATATATATGGGTGTATCGAGACTAGTTGGTCATTATGGATAACTAAGTTGCACTAAAATTGGGTGAGCAGGCAAGGCATGTCACCCAGGTTGTGTGACAATTATTTTATATATATATGTATATATATATTCCCTCCACCACCCCTCCTTTACGGAGGACTGCTTTATTTTTAATATCCATTGCGAAAAAAAAACACAAGAAAAAGAAAAAATATCTATATATATATACATATATATATATATATATATATATATATATATATATATATATATATGGGTGTGTAGAGACTAGATGGTCAGTATGGATAACTAAAGTGCACTAAAATTGGGTGAGCAGGCAAGGCATGTCACCCAGGTTGTGTGACAATTATTTTATATAAATGTATATATATATATATATATATATATATATATATATATATATATATATTCCATCCACCATCCCTCCTTTACGGAGAACTGCGTTATTTTTCTTTTCTATTGCTAATAAAAAAACTATATATATGTACATATATATATATATATATATATATGGGTGTATCGAGACTAGTTGGTCATTATGGATAACTAAGTTGCACTAAAATTGGGTGAGCAGGCAAGGCATGTCACCCAGGTTGTGTGACAATTATTTTATATATATATGTATATATATATTCCCTCCACCACCCCTCCTTTACGGAGGACTGCTTTATTTTTAATATCCATTGCGAAAAAAAAACACAAGAAAAAGAAAAAATATCTATATATATACATATATATATATATATATATATATATATATATATGGGTGTGTCGAGACTAGATGGTCAGTATGGATAACTAAGGTGCACTAAAATTGGGTGAGCAGGCAAGGCATGTCACCCAGGTTGTGTGACAATTATTTTATATAAATGTATATATATATATATATATTCCATCCACCATCCCTCCTTTACGGAGAACTGCGTTATTTTTCTTTTCTATTGCTAATAAAAAAACTATATATATATGTACATATATATATATATATGGGTGTATCGAGACTAGTTGGTCATTATGGATAACTAAGTTGCACTAAAATTGGGTGAGCAGGCAAGGCATGTCACCCAAGTTGTGTGACAATTATTTTATATATATGTATATATATATTCCATCCACCATCCCTCCTTTATGGAGAACTGCGTTATTTTTATTGTCTATTGCAAAAAAAAAAACAAAAAAAACTATATATATATACATATATATTTATGGGTGTATCGAGACTAGATGGTCATTATGAATAACTAAGGTGCACTAAAACTGGGTGAGCAGGCAAGGCATGTCACCCAGGTTGTGTGACAATTATTTTATATATATGTATATATATATTCCATCCACCATCCCTCCTTTACGGAGAACTGCGTTATTTTTATTGTCTATTGCAAAAAAAAAAACAAAAAAAACTATATATATATATACATATATATATATGGGTGTATCGAGACTAGAAGGTCATTATGCATAACTAAAGTGCACTAAAATTGGGTGAGCAGGAAAGGCATGTCACCCCAGTTGTGTGACAATTATTTTATATATATGTATATATATATATATATTCCCTCCACCACCCCTCCTCTACGGAGGACTGCTTTATTTTTATTTCCATTGCAAAAATAAAAAATTTTAAAACACAAAAAAAAAAAAAAACGAAAATAATAATAATAAAAATAATTTTGAATGTGTATTCAAATAAGTTTGAATGTGTGTGAACTATATATAAATATATATATACACATGCATATACAGAAATATATACACACACACACATATATATATATACACACACACACACAGACACACACTCACATAAACACATACACACACTGTGTACAGTCTTATGCAAAGGTTTGGCACCCCTTGACAAATAACATCTTTTCAATTACAAAAGCAACAATATCAGTTAATACAGTCTCTTTAGGAACTGGGGGAAAAATACACAATATTTTCAGCAAACATTGATGAATAGTTACTTTTTATGCCATAAATTGAACAAAATTACAAAATAAAAACATTATTATGGCACTCTGCAAAAGTTTGGGCACCCTACGTAATCAGTACTTAGTAACACCTCCTCTGCCAGATATCACAGCTTACAAGCGCTTCTTATAGCCAGCTGAAAGGCTTTCAGTTCTTGTACTTGGGATTTTCTCACATTCTTCCTTGCAAAAGGCTTCTAGTTCTGTAATATTCTAATATATCAAGGGCTGTATTGTCAAATAGGAGATCGGCAGCATTCTCCCACCTGAGAAAACTGTACTACAATGCCCTTGATAGTGTGTAGAAACACACTCGTCAGCTCTAGTCCTCCTGTAACAACGCAAAAGGACTGGCAACCCTCAGGTATTTATGCGTGCGATTGTATGATAAATTCACCCTGACAGTCTCACACTTCTCTTGGTACCAACAGGTCTCATGGAATATATAAAAGGCAACTGCAACAATTATACTCGGCACTAAACATCGAGGCACGGAAATGCAGCAGAGCTTGTGTATTTCTCAGGATGCATTCTAGTAAAATGCCCGGAAAATGAGCTAAAGACATATTTCAAGGGGCACTATATAAAACCGATGGAAATTTTACTGATTAAATAAAAGGAAAAGCATCGTTTGAAAAATCACAAATGTTTCTAAGATTCAATGCATCGCTTTTTGACCACATCATAGCGATGAACACATCATTGTTCCTGACAATGTCCTAATACAGAAATAAAACTTTATGTTGGTAAACTCAAAAAGCCTTCAGCTGTCACACTGGCTAACGATCTCAAACGATTATAAAGCAGCATTTTGAAAAGCGCTGTTTTAAAATAACAGATACAACACTTACCTTGTCTTCTGGCCAAATGCTTTTCACGGCTTGGCACTCCAACGGTGCTGAAACGAAATTTGTATTTCCTCCTACCTCGTTGGCCCTTCAGTTCTTCTTTTCTCCCTTTGGATGTTTTTTTCCTTCTTCTTTGGATATTGTTTTTTATTTTTGTTTGTTTTTTTTTACTTTGCATGTTTTTCCTTCTTCGGATATTATTTTTTTGGCTTATTTTTTTAGACGATGTTTTTTTCGTCTTCTTTAAAAATTGATTTTTTTCGTCTTCTTTAAATATTGTTTTTTTTTTCATCCTTTTGATGTTGTTTTACGGAACAAGAGCCGTACAGTGCTACTCTATCAGGAGGTAGCGCCAACTGAACGCCTTGAAGCAGTACCCAGCTCTTTTATAGGGAGCGTCAACCCGAAGTCAAGTTCTAGAACGTTGCACTCACTTTTCATTGGTTTCCCAGCTATGCTGTCAGAATAATGTTTGCTGATTGGTCGAAAATTTTAAAACGTACCCGAGTACTGTAAAAAAAACTCAAGATCTTGCTACCCTACGGAGCACCCATAAGGTGATTTTTTTTATACGTTATATGCAGCTATTTGTAGCAGGCCGTAATTAGACTAATCCACCCTTTGTCAATAAAGCCAACAAGAGAACAGGTTGCCCAAAGTTTGCTCAGGTACACGCCACAGCACAACCTTAAAAACACATCCAGCACAAATCACACTAGTGAATGACACAGCAAATCACAGCAATAAAAAAGACCCCTATGGGCAATCCAGCACCCAGACTACAGGTGCCAAAAGGCCCAGCCTGCCTAATAATGAACCCAAAATATACATACAACAAAGAAAAAGACACAAACAAAAAAGAAAATAAAACTAGCCAGCTGCTCCCACTAAACCCCGCTCCCGAGGCCACTAAGCCGGCTGGCTTGATAATACACGATACAACCTCAGATAAAACATATTAAAGCAACACCAGGGAGGTTTACAACCTGATCCTTAAAATTATCGACCCGTAATTCCACCTTGAAAACCCCTAAAGAACAGTAGTTTACCCCATGACTCACTGCCCCATTCAAACAAAAAAAAAACAGGTTTTTGGGGTAACCTTTAGGTCAGCTCTTCAAAACCAGGTATGAGGACTCTTCAGCTAATCAGTCCTCTAATTAGAAATCTAATTAGGGAGTTGAAGCGAAAACCTGCATACACACCGGCCCTTTGCGGATAAGATTGTTCACCCCTGAAACAAGCAAACAGAAAGGCTGCTACACTGCAAATTCAATATGCCCGCCGATGCTCCACCAAATCTATCAGGACCCTGCCTGTCTTTCCCGTGCCTGCTCCTTTGCCAATATGCCCTACCATCGGAACATGCACAGCCATCTCGCCCCGGCTATGCCTCCAGTCCGAACTGCAGTTCCTATACCTGCCTATAATTGCCTGGCTACAATCCATCCCCCAAAATGAAATTGATGACCCAACGATCACAGCTAAGAATTCTATCCCCAAACCACTGGTCTTCCTCCCCAACCGAACGATCATTCACTGACCGTGGTAACTTATAAGGGTTGGTATGATGACCAGTGGTGGACCTCACCGAACGTTTAACTGGTCTCTACACCTCGGGGGGGACATAACCTCCTCCATTATACGAGGCCTACTTGTGGATGCTCTATTGCGACCCCTCCCACCAGCCCTGTCCCCGTAAAATCACAGAGTCCTCATCCGATTCCATTTCTGTTGCCCCTGTGGGCAACCCAGACTCAGGAGACATTACCAGAACATCTTCCCCTGACATAACAACCCCCTGTGGTACTGGACGCAACTCTGTTCGGTGAACTTGACGGACAACCCCGTCCCCCTCCATTGGAGTTGCAGAGTAAACTGCACCCTGATCTTGGGGACACCGAACTACCATATACAAACAGGCATCCCAATGATCCTGTATTTTACCTCGAACATGGTTCCGCAAACACACCAGCTGACCTTCATCAAACCCCTAATCATTAACCAACTCATTGTGTTTCCGATTTCGTGGTGTGGCTTGTTCCTCCAACTAAGCCTTCACATACTCTTGAAGCACCTGCAAACTTTCCTGATGGTTTTGTACCCATTCCTCCAAAGGTCCACCATACTGACTGATCCCGGCAGGAGCCTGAAGATAGTGTATCGGTAATCGAGGCTCACAGCCAGACCTTAAATAAAAAGGCATCATCCAGTCATTTGGTGGGGTGTAGTATTGTAAGCTTCTCTGCTGGAGGAAGTGTGTGAAGCAAATTGTGCAAAAAAAATATTAAAGCAACACCAGGGAGGTTTACATCTAGATCCTTAAAATGATCGACCTGCAATTCCACCTTGAAAATCCAATTACCATATAAAGGATACAAGATGTAAAGATGACAAATGACATGGCACACATTTGTTGTTTAGACTGTTGTGTCAGGTTAATTGAAAGCTGAAGGATCTTAGTGTTTACTAGTCTAAGTAACAGAATGTCTAAACACTGTGCTTGCCTTTATGGGTTTTTAAGCAGAACATATAGGTATAGAAACATATTAACATTACGTTTCACGATTCACTGACTGGAGAATAGGAGAATATACACATCAATATTACTACTTAAGTTAACTAACCCTAATCCCAACCCCTATTGGCACGGAGCCCGCCAGGGTTCAGGTGAGATATAAATCTGTAATCTGTATCAATGGTTTTGCTATCCATACCCACCCTATTAATGTTAGCTTCCCAGGGTTTCTTGTTAGACAAGCTCTGTGTCTCTCTATACCCCCATTTACTGCACGACTGATTGTCCATTTATAAAGAATCAAATAGGGTGAAGATGGTTTTAGTTTACAATTACTCTGGAAGGTGACCAGATTAAAAAAAACTAAATACCATGCCTACGTGTATGTAATCTCCATCACAGTCCCCATTTTCCCCATAATCCTCGTTTTGATAGTGCCAATTTGTGTAATGTGAGTTTTTTTTTTTTTTTTAAAAACTGTTATAGAAGAACATACTGGATGCCACATGTGTACAATTACCCCTTTCTAATTAGTGGGGTCCGTTGTGTCAGCTACAGCCTTTACTAACATACACATAAGTATACAGTCTTACAGCACTTTTGTTTTCCTTTTGTATTTAATGGTTTTCCATTTAGGGGGCAGCATGGTGGTGCAGTGGTTAGCACTGTTGCCTCACACCTCTAGGGCCCGGGTTCGAGTCTCCACCTGGGTCACATGTGTGTGGAGTTTGCATGTTCTACCCATGTCATCGTGGGGTTTCCTCCGGGTACTCTGGTTTCCCCCACAGTCCAAAAACATGCTGAGGCTAATTGGAGTTGCTAAATTGCCCATAGGAGTGTATGCGTGAGTGAATAGTGTGTGAGTGTGCCCTGCGATGGGCTGGCCCGCCATCCTGAGTTGTTCCCTGTCTCGTGCCCATTGCTTCCGGGATAGGCTCCAGACCCCCCGCGATCCAGTAGGATAAGCGGTTTGGAAAATGGATGGATGGATGGACAGTTTTCCATTTGAGGAATTAGCAAAAAACTGCAGTGCATGATGGGTAGGATCTAAAGGCTGCCTAACGCCCTTAATTTGTTTGCAATTTCGCCAGGTAGGCTACCTTCTTTAAACTGCGTTTTGCTAGACTACACATTTCGAGATGTTTTATTGTAGTCTTGGTAAATATATATATATAGTTTAGCCTAACCCAGCCACTTAAGGGAGCAAGCCAGCTCAGGTAGGTGCCAGTCCCAAGCCCGGATTAATGGAGAGGGTTGGCGTCAAGAAATAAAGAGAAATAAAGACAACTAATACTCCTAGTTTGCGAGATCTGACTGCAATGGCAGCACTGCTACAAGGGTGTGGATAAATCTATACAAATATCACCTGCATGCACATTACTTCTTTTACAATAACCAACTCCTGATCCATACTGTTAGTCGTGAAAAAAAAAACTATCGTGTACATAGAGGCCCTGTGTAAAAAGATAACTGCCAAGGAAAAGATCAAAAACATTTATTTCAAGGATACAAAGTTTTTATGGTCATGTACAGTGTACAGTGCAATTCTTATTTGATTAACTTGAATGTCTCCACAGACTAGACGATTAAACAAATAAAGCAGCGCAACATTACAATAACTAATAACAAATAAACAAAGCTCACGAGTACTATTACAGTATTTATATCATTTATTTAAACTTAATTTTACCAGGTAAATTAACTACAAAGCAGTTACCACTGCTTTACCTGCTTCTCGGGAGAAATAGCAGATATACGTCATGTATGTGACTAAATTCTTAAGCCAATAAGGGCAAAGTTGTGTCGTAATGGAGGCGGATCCAGTTTGTGCAGCCGGTTAAAGACACTACGGGCATGTAAATGGAGAACGAAATTATAGTTATACCGAATCTCCTACACACAATACCAAGGTTACCAACTTTGGTCAGCTGACCGGAGTGAGACGTTCAATTCCCGTAAGATTTCTTTGCGCCAGCCTGAGAGTCTGAAAACACGTCACACCAGATGCATGAGAGATGGAAACCTGGGATATTCAGTCGAATCAGATCAAATATGATGCTAAGTTAGTACTAAGTTAAAATATGTTCCGGACTTGTAACATGCACCCATGATTTGGAACAGTCAGCAGGCTGTCTCTGGCCACGCCCCCTACACTCGGTCCGGCCCCTGGCTTTTCCTGAATTCTGATTCCTTTAGATAAACATTGACTTCATTGATATTGTTATTGATTTATCGACAGACCATCATACTTTTTAGACGTTATAATAACAACACTCTATTGATCCCCAAAGAGAGAAATTCTCTCCTTGCCTGCCCCCTCTTACTGTCCATGATACACAAGCACATATGTAGAAAAACGTCAGCTTGGAAGCCAAGGCTGGACTTAACCTACTCTATTCTGGTATTCTGTTCTCCCAAGTAAGGCATCCCAAGTTCGAATCCAACTTCCGACAAAAGTTCTTCAATCGCTACAGCACAATTTGAGCCACTGATCGGCTTTAATTGCTTTGTTTTATTTTTGCGTTTCAGGCAAAACTACATAACACTTAAAGACACTTCGGGCATGCAAATGGAGAACGAAATTATAGTTATACCGAATCTCCTACACACAATACCAAGGTTACCAACTTTGGTCAGCTGGCCGGAGTGAGACGTTCAATTCCCGTAAGATTTCTTTGCGCCAGCCTGAGAGTCTGAAAACACGTCACACCAGATGCATGAGAGATGGAAACCTGGGATATTCAGTCGAATCAGATCAAATATGATGCTAAGTTAGTACTAAGTTAAAATATGTTCCGCACTTGTAACATGCACCCATGATTTGGAACAGCAGCATACCTGTCAAGGTTTGGATTTGAAAATAAAGGAAATTTTCCGGCACCCGCCGTGAGCCATCCCACCACCGCAACCAGGCTCCAGTATCCCTTACATTTTAAGACAGGAAATATAAAATAATATAAATTATATAAAATATAATATAAATATAAATATAAATATATAAAATATATAAAATATATAAAATATATAAAATATATAAAATATATAAAATATATTTTTGGCAACAACCGGGATTCGAACCCCGGTCTCCCGTGTGAAAGGCGGCGAACTTACCACTACACTATCCAGCAACTATATAATATAATATATATATATATATATATATATATATATATTATTATAAGGGAGATTTACGGGAAAATACTAATACGGGAGGACGGCGGGAAAGAGAAGTAAAATACGGTAGTTTCCCGGCCAAAACGGGAGACTTGACAGCTATGGTCAGCAGGCTGTCTCTGGCCACGCCCCCTACAGTCGGTCCGGCCCCTGGCTTTTCCAGCGTGTTCGCGAAAACGACTTCATTTATTTTCTTATTGATTTATCGACAGACCATCATACTTTTTAGACGTTATAATAACAACACTCTATTGATCCCCAAAGAGAGAAATTCTCTCCTTGCCTGCCCCCTCTTACTGTCCATGATACACAAGCACATATGTAGAAAAACGTCAGCTTGGAAGCCAAGGCTGGACTTAACCTACTCTATTCTGGTATTCTGTTCTCCCAAGTAAGGCATCCCAAGTTCGAATCCAACTTCCGACAAAAGTTCTTCAATCGCTACAGCACAATTTGAGCCACTGATCGGCTTTAATTGCTTTGTTTTATTTTTGCGTTTCAGGCAAAACTACATAACACTTAAAGACACTTCGGGCATGCAAATGGAGAACGAAATTATAGTTATACCGAATCTCCTACACACAATACCAAGGTTACCAACTTTGAGATGGAAACCTGGGATATTCAGTCGAATCAGATCAAATATGATGCTAAGTTAGTACTAAGTTAAAATATGTTCCGCACTTGTAACATGCACCCATGATTTGGAACAGCAGCATACCTGTCAAGGTTTGGATTTGAAAATAAAGGAAATTTTCCGGCACCCGCCGTCAGCCATCCCACCACCGCAACCAGGCTCCAGTATCCCTTACATTTTAAGACAGGAAATATAAAATAATATAAATTATATAAAATATAATATAAATATAAATATAAATATATAAAATATATAAAATATAAAATAACCATTTGTCATTTATTTTCTATTAATTTTTCATGTTCACTCATGCGGCTCTGTCATTCACTAATGACTTGGATTTTTCATGCCGACTGACATCGTTCCTTCCCCGTGGGAGACAAATCTTACAGAACGCGTGACCCATCCTGCTCCTCTTCAGGAAAGTAAATTCGTCATCTTCGTCATCACCCCTTAAAACAATTACTGAAGCGAGACGGCGCACGCGTTACGGCGACAGATTTAAATTGTGAGTGCACTATATCTCGTCGCAAATGGTGCTTAACCACGGCGGGTCTCAAGCACAGGAGACTCCCAATTTCTAAATGACACACACTTGGCTCACAGCGCAAAGTTGTGTTAAACTTGCTTTGTCTAAAGCAGGCACACACATACGAGTATGATCCTGATAGGTAACTAAGCTATCGGTCTTATGTCCAAGCGCAACATAATTTAGGTTAGAACCTCATAACAAGTATTCCCGTTCGCTAATAGAGAGATCTCTCCCAGGATATATAGAAACGGAGACACTCGTCCGAATTGAACCTGGAAACAAAGCGCTACATCTGAGAATCTCGTCAGACATAGGGTTAAAGTTTACTGCAGTTTAATACGAAAGAACTACAATGAAATCACCGAAAATAAAACAAAATAATATAACTACTAATAATAGAAATAAAAATAACTATAATAAGCCCATATGATCCCGCTTAAATGCCTTCAGATTGCCATGAGTGCGACTTTTGCAACCAGTTGACAGTAGCGCTTCTTCACTGCACGTTCGGTCATAAAAAGTTTAAATTGTGTGCTCAGAATAAGTTTAAACCTTGTGCCTTGTGATTATTAACCAATTTTTATGCTGAATGGTCGGCTCAAACTCAATTGCGAAACACCGTGAGTCTGTTAATGTGTGACTTAAATGGAACTCATTAATAACCAGTATCACGTAATAACCTGGGTTAGAATAGAAGGCTTGTCCAACGAGCTGCGTCACCAGGTAATGTAAACGATCGGTAGCGAAGCTCCCCTCACGGCCAATGAGAGAGAGTCTCGCGATATTTCAGGCGAATTTGAGGTTTCAGAGCGTAGATCGCACAGGCAGGGATTCTTGTGAGCACTCAATGAACGGAGGCTGAAGTTGTGTAAAAGACATGCATTTATTCCTATAACTAACATAAGACAGACATTACACCTAACAAACAATAAACACGAAATAACGGAGTGGACACAAACAATGTAATCATGAAAATGCAATGACCAGATTTAAAATGAGTAACCTTAAAAGGGAAAATACTGTTCTGCAAAGCAAGCAATTTGTGGAAATACTGTCCTAAAGTAATATAGCAGGTGAATAGGAGTTTAGGTTGTTATAAATGAAAGGAAGTTTGTTTACTTGGTTGCAGAGTGGGGGGGGGGGGGGGTCTTGGCAGTTGGTTGCGGAGGCTGATGAGCTGATGGGTGATGGCACTCAGGGAGGCGCGGTGTTTGCAGCGGTTGTTGGAGTGGAGCCCCTCTGATTCCCTCTCCTGGTGAAGCTTGGGCTTGGTTGCAGTTCTCTGTCCAGCTGGGTCTTCACTGATAGGCTTCAGGAGGGCTTCTTGTGGGCTTCTCTTCTCTTGGGCTGATGTTCTCTGCCTCTCTTCGTGCTGATGGTCTTTTGTTTTCTCCTCCCTTCTGTTTCTCCTCTCCTGGCTTTGTTCTGAGGTGCCAGGTTTTATAGTGTAAAGTTCGTGAATAGGAGTGACCAGGAATTCGACTCCTGGACCAATGGCTGACCATCCATTTGGCGGGTTTTCGGAAGGGGGTCTGTATCAGTCCTTTTGAGATTTATGACCAGAGTGATTTCCCTTGTATTGATGATTTTCGTTAGGCTGGTGTAACTTTTGATATATTCACTTTCGTGGTAACCACTGACCAGATTTGGAAACTGGAGTGATTTTCCATCGGTTTGATACCAAACATGCCATAGCAGCCTAGCGGTTCACACCTCATACCATCTGTAATGATTAATTAATGATTACTTATATTATGTCGTTATGTTATATTACTCACACCTTATTTTATGCCTCACAATCTATATAATTGTAAATATACTGTGTAGCTGCTGGCGCGTTCCAAACTAAATCTCATTGTACTTACAATGTCAATAAAAACATCCATCCATCCATCTAGGCAGGCCAGTGTCGCCTCCATCCTTCCTGAAGTCAGTGATTCCTTTGTCTTTGTGCTGTTTAGTGCCAAATTGTTTGCTGAACTCCAACCTATCAGTTTCTGGACCTCATCTCTGTAAGCTGACTCATAAGAACCAAAGAGATTTACAAATGAGAGGAGGCCATTCGGCCCATCAAGCTCCTTTGAGGAGAACTTAGCTAATAGCTCAAAAATCTTATCTAGCTCTGATTTAAAAGAACCCAGGGTTTTAGCTTGTGTTACAATAACAGGAAGACTATTCCATACTCTAACTACACGCTGTGTACAGAAATGCTTCATCAAATTCGTTTTAAAATGTTCTCCAGCTAATTTCCACTTATGGCCACGAGTTCTGGTATTTAAACTAACATTGAAATAGCCATTTGGCTGAACAGCATCCAGACCTGTTAGAATCTTAAACACCTGGATTATGTCCCCCCTTAGTCTCCTTTGCTCGAGGCTAAACAGATTCAGCTCAGCTAACCTCTCCTCATTAGACATTCCTCTAAGACCAGGAATCATTCTCGTTGCCCTACGTTGCACCTTTTCCAAGGCAGCAATGTCCTTCTTAAGGTATGGTAACCAAACCCGCACACAATATTCTAGGTGGGGTCTTACCAAGGAATTATATTATCGTAGCATCACTTGCCTTGTCTTAAACTCCACACACCTAGAGATGCAATGTGCCTTCTCGCGTGGTGTTCCTGCAGAGGGAGTCTGTGAGTGCTGGAGATTGGGGGAGGGGGCAGTGTGGCTATGTCTGCTCTGTGTTCCTCCAGACGAGCAAAGAAGCTGTTTAGCTCCTTTGCTAAAAGGGCGTTGCTGTTAACAGTGACGGTGTTGTTGCCTTTGAAGTTTGTAATGTGTTGTATTCCCTGCCACACCCACTGTGGGTTGTTGTATGTGAAGTAGACCTCTATTTTCTGTTTCTCTGCCTGCCTGGCAACCTTGATGCCCCTATTCAGGTTAGCTCTGGCTGCACTCTGTGTTCTTGACTGCGCTGTCTTGTCCTGTAGTATTGTATTGTTGCTCTTGTGTTTATCTTGCACTTTCTCCCTCTGTTTGTGCTCCTTTCACTCTGTATAGTTCTATCTTGCCCGCACTTGTGTCATCTTGTGTTGTTTCTGTTTTTCTTCTTTGTGTTGCACCGTGGTCCAGGAGGAACAATGTTTCCTTTCACTGTGTACTGTGTATATTGCTGAAATAACAATAAACCCACTTGACCACCTGCCTCAATTCATCCTGAAGAGTTTTCCAATGTTGTTCAAAGGTCTGTTTGTTTCGAGTGAAGGACACGCCCCTGGACGTGCTGGATAAGGGGACCACAGATCAGTGTCCTCAGTCCTGCTTCTCCCTTCAAAGCTGAGAGGAAGATGACCCGCCTGCTGCTTCTGGTTTTGGCTTATGGAGCTCTGCTTATCTCCACAGAGGCCCAGCAAGATTACCACAGTCTCCCTGCACTCACAAGACGGCCATTAAACTCGCAGTCGAAAATGCTCATCAAGGAACCCGTCAGCACATGAATTTCTATAACATCCAGGGCCGTCCGAAGGTAACTGCTGAGAAAGTGTTTACAAAAGTGTGAAACTTTCATCATCTGCAAGCTGAACTAATGAGTATCACATTGATTTTGATGTTTTAATTTCAATGCATATGATGCTTAATGTCTCTTCACAATGAAAGTGATGGTTGTATATCTCAGCCCTGGTCAATTTTACCTTCTCACAGTTTCTCTCTGAATCTGCTGCAGTCAAGTCTGTGACAGTTTGCCATTTTTTGGGTGATTATTGTTTGTTATATTGCCTTTAAAACAGTTGTAGGCAATTTTGTATATAACGTGTTTATGTGATTTAGATCAGCAGTGAATACATTGACATTGAGATTCTCTTGAGAGCAACAAAATGTCCAAAGTCAACTGCAACAGACCATCGGGCTGACTGTATTTTCATGGACAAGAGGGTAAGTAAAGAGTCACTGTGACTGTGAGCATTGGACATATCAGTTAGCAAATTAATTTAGGTTCATGTTAACTTTTTTGATGCCCTGCGGGGGAAAGTTAGCCAACAATAAAGTAACAAATACATAGGTGGCCTCAAAGAGCCAGTTCCTTCACCTTATTCTCAAATTTTAGTAGGTTTACAGGCTTAAAGGCTGGATTACCAGGCAGAAGCAAATGCTAATCATCTGAGGGGTGACCTGTAGATTATGCTTCGAGCTATGAACCCTAGCTGGCCTTATTTAAAGACCTGTGGGCTGTACTACAAAGCGGGTTTTACATACCCAGAGTTAACTCAATCGAGCCAGGTTAACTAAAACTCATTGTTGAAATCAGCCTTAAATGGCAGTGTGGTGTTTTGTGGTGAAAGGGCAGGACTTAACTCTTGTTTTAATTAGAAAGCCAGTAATTAAACCTGGTCAGAGCAGGGTAGATGTGCAGTGTGAATTACCCTTTAAATTTACCTCTTTAAATAGTGAACTACAGGACCACTTAGCTTGATCGGAGGACAGTATTTTAATACAGAGCAGTGTTCAGTTAAACGGGATTTGTTGTTCATACTTTTAGATGAACTTGCTTTGTATAATATAGCCTTATGGTGACCCTGCTTTGGAAGCTCTTTCCTCTAAAATTGTTCTGTGTCATTAAACCCTGCACTCCAGCAGCTCTGCCTTAAATCATTAGATATATCTTTACTACACCTTCTCTCACTGTATTTATTGCCCACCACTCTTTAAATACTGTTTTTGTGTGTCTGTGTGTTTTTGCAGCCATTCATTAACTGTAGAGTTTGCAGCAGACGGTCTGGTAATGATCTTACACATCCATCAAATGACTGTGTACCAAACAAGAAAGTGGATGAAGTAAGTGTAGAGAGTCTTAGCATTATGGAAATGTAACAGGTGTGTGAATTGTGTCTAAACATGTGGTTAAACTTTGATTGTGTTTGTACATGCAAAAATTTGATCAGAGTACTGTTTATTAATGACAATGTAACTTTTAATCTGAACAACAGTGGCAGCACCAAGGAAAAGCTTGGGGGGGGGGGCTCTAGCTCCTCCTCCAATGACCATAGTACCCCCACAGCACCCCCAAAATATTGGTTTCATTTTTTCTTTAACTATCTGTAAAATCTGTATATTGTGTAAGACATTTTTGCGGTTTTTACAGCATACTTGTAGTGTATTTTTTCTTCAAAGTACACATAGAGGCTCTGTGAGCTAGACGTTAGAATTTCATATTTTATCCTATTTTATCCATGCTGTAGCTTATCGTGCTGTGTGCTTCTATACACCATCTACATAAGCTGAAAAGCTAAAGCACCCGGTCTAAATAATCTCACTCCCCTATAGCACCTGTAGCATTAAGTCACTGGCGCTGCCACTGCTGAATAAACGACTCCAATCTGACTAAACCGCTTAACTTTTCCTCCCCATGTTACATTTCAGGACAAACGACGTAATATGTGTCCTTCTGATAAACCTCTTCTCAGACCTAAAACTGCCTTGGCTTCCAAGGACACTAAAGAAGCTGAAGGAGACCGTCTGGCTGTTTCTGATGGCTGATGGTCCTGCAATGTGGACCAGAGGAGGAAACTGGGAGGGAAAATGCTTTGCTTTATATCATGCCCACCCAAAGCCCCCAGTGAGTAAGCCATAGGCGCCGATAGCATGGAAAAACTCCCAAGAAGGAAGAAACCTTGGGAGGGACCAAACTCAAAGGGGGAGCCCATCCTCCTGGGGCCGGCAAAGTGTAGGTGCAGGATCACAAAAAAACTTGACGAGAGAAACGAGAGAATTCGACTGTCCCTCACAAAAACTGTAAAGTTTTAGTGGCTAAATTGCTTTTTCTATGCCTTTTCAAACAGGAGGAGATTTGTTTGGCTATACGTAGAAATTTTCTATACAATTTAGACAGCACAGAATCATTAACCTACTTTAATGCATTTATTAATACAACCACATATTTCACACATTTTGACATCAGTCATGCAGTGAAGATACAGTCTCTTTATTTCTTGACGCCAACCCTCCCCATTAATCCGGGCTTGGGACCGACACCTAGTTGAGCTGGCTTTCTCCCTTAAGTGGCTGGGTTAGGCTAAACTATGTACATATTTATGAAGACTACTATAAATTTATAAAGACCTCCCTAAATATGTAGTCTAACAAAACGCAGTTTAAAGAAGGTAGCCTACCTGGTAAACAAAGAAATTAAAAGGCCCACAGCATATAATCGGGCTATATCCAAGCAGTTTTTAAGAACGTAACCTACATGGCGAAATTGAATTACTTTCTGGACCAACAAACGCAACCAGACATGAACATTATGCACCTTCCTAGTCTTGATGTATGTCGTCATACAGATGAGGACGTTAAGGCAGCCTTTAGGTCCGACCCATCATGCACTGCAGTTTTTTGCAAATTCCTCAGATGGAAAACCATTAAATACCTCTTCTATTACCTTATATTACCTTATATTCATGTAATAAATATACAAATATCAATTAGTTGGAAATCAGCCAGACAGACGTAATTACTACAAATGGTTTCCACTGTATTTGTGACTCTGAGTGCCGCAGGCTTGGATGCAGTGCCGCACCATTTTGTAAGGCATGCACTGGCCAATCATGTAGCACTTCTCTCATAAATATTAATGAGACATCACCTACCACCCTGCAAAAAAGAAATTTGCCGCTCGTCCCCCTGCACATGAACCAACATGGCTGTGTCAACCAGCGGAGCTCCGGAGCCTCTGGAGAAACACGCGGCAAAAAAGGCTCGCATACGGTCTTCCAGAGTTTGGGAATACTTCAGTCATGACACCTTTTCTGCGCCTCTACTGTAGCTGGCGTTAATGACGCTGTTTCAGCCATTTTATATTTTCTGTTTACTTATTCTGTCATGTAAGACTGAGACAAATTATCGTTTACGACTATTCTTACACACTGTAGCCTGACTTGCTGACTTAAGTAAGCTTAACTATAAGCTACCTTTGCTAGTGTTTGTGAATAACATGTTTCTCTAGTTATGAAATTATTCCATGTTTTAGCATCTGTTTCAACATTAAAGTCAAATTGGTATATTGAAATATGTAAAAACTATTGAACTATTAGCTTAAGTCTAACATAGAAAATCCTACTGAATCTCTTAAGATTTTCCTTTTTTGTTAATGCACTAATGTTTAAGAAGTGTCTTAAATTGAATTTCAGATTTGTGTGTGGGTGGGAGTGGGTGAATTGTATTAAATTCATACATTCATTCTTTTGGCTCAGACATTACTGACCTAAAACAAATTGAGGCATTGGGTAAGTGCTTAAATTAGCTACTAAATGGCAAAAAATATTCTAAATATCACATTTTCCATTCTTCGGTATAATTTTAATGAATCACCTATGCTGCCAAACATTAACGCATAGATTGTCACAACACTCTATGTTTTAGTTCTTCTTTATGTGTATAGGACGGTGTGATGGTTCTGGTGGTGGGTGTGGCCGACGCTGCTCGCGATGTTTGGCTATGCTGCAGTCCCAGGGACCAAGTTGGAACACATTTCCACCTTCAAGCTTAGGTGGAAAAACGGCACCGAGACCCAGCAGCAGGACAACTTCTTGTCCAGACAACCAGCCCTGCTTCATCATTGAAGTAAACCCTGTGAACAGGAGCGAGATGTACTTCTGCAGTGGATGTTATAGCGGAAAGAACATCCCCATCCTCACGTCTGCCGGAGTGCCCCCTCAAGTGGGTGTGTGACTTAACTCGATGGATGAATTGGACAGAATGTACTGTTACTAGAGGTCGACCGATATGGGTTTTTCAAGTCAAGGGTCAGGCGATGGCCGATATATGCTGCTGATTTTTTTTGGCCGATAATTGGACGTTTTCCCCTCTATTTGCATGGTAAAATATCACACTAATAATAACAAACGATACACAAAATTTCTCAATTTAGCATTTATTGAATACTCGAATACTTGAATACTGGAAACAATAACACATTTATAAACAATAAAAATAGCAGCATCAGAATCTCTGTTAGTGCACAATATAGCAGCAAACTCCTCATGTTTGACGGAAGGAAATTTGTAAACAATACAAAAAGGAATAAGCATGTTATCTTTAGTTGTAATCCCACTTCCAGTCCCTGAGTCTTACTCACCACACTCATACTTCACAGCAAACAGACAGCAGTTAATTAACCAGAAGAGAAAAATGCAAAAACACAACAGAACTTGTAAATAATAACAAACTAATAGACAATAAAAATAGCAGCATCAGAATCTCTATTAGTGCCAAATATAGCAGCAAACTCCTCATGTCTGACGGAAGGAAAATTTGTAAATACACAAAGGAATGAGCACATCTTCAGTTTTAATCCCATTTCCAGTCCCTGAGTCTTCCTCATCCCACAAGCAGGCAAGGCATGTCACCCCGGTTGTGTGACACTTATTTTATATAATAAAATAAGTGCCCCCTGCGGCCCCAGAGCCCGAGCAGCCGTCTCCGCTGCCTGCAGCTACCGCGCCCACGTCCGAGGCGCTTTCCCTGCCTGCAGCTCCCGGGCAGGCGCCCCCTCTGCAGCCTGCAGCTCCAGTCCCTGGCCCCACTCCAGTCCCTTCTCCCCCTGTGACTCTGGTACCCTCACCCCGACGAGCCCGACCCCGGCCGCAGGTCCTTATGTCTGTGTCCCATAAGGGGAGAGGACACAGACGCACGGCTGGGGTCCCACCCGCCCAGCCCCCTGGCTCGCCCTCCCTCGCCGGCGCTAGGGCTTGGTCGGCACCTGCGGGTCCTGGCCCTCCGGGTCGGCTGTCGTCTGCGGGTCCCCCTCCGCGGCCTCGTCGCCCTGCCTCGGTCCCTCCTCCGGCGTCTTATCGGTTGCCTGCGGGCCCCCCGACGGCGGCTCCTCATTCGCCTGCTGGTCCTCCCGCTCTGGCGTGTCGGAGGACGTCGCCGTCTGCTGCGGCTCCCCCTCTCTCCTTGCCCTCGCCAGGGTCCCTTCCAGCTCCTTCGTCCCCTTCCCTGGTCTCCCCTCCGACTCCCTCCTTCGTCCCTGCGTCTGTCCCTCACCCCGTCTCCTCGGCCCCTCCGGCTCCGGCCTCCCGGCCGCCTGCAGCCCTTCCGGCTGCCTCCCGTCGCCCGCTGGGTCTCCCTCGGGCTCCTCTTGGTTCCCCCTCCTTCTCTCCCTGGCCTCCCGTCTTTGTCCCTCCTGCCTCTGCTCCCCCTCGCTTTGTTCCTCCTGTCTCTGTCCCTCCTCTCTTTGTCCCTCGTCCCTCTGGCTTCTGCTCCTCTTTCCCCGATGTTCCCTTCGTTCACTCCCGGTCCTTTTGTCCTGCCTGTTCCCTCCGTGTCCCCCTTTCTGATCTGTTTCTCTGCCTTTCCTGTCTTATGTCAAGTCTTGTCCTGGCTCCTTCCCCTGTGCCAGTTCTGTCTGTCCGTTCTGTTCCCTGTCCCTCATTAATGAGGTTTTATATAGATATACATATATGCCCGGCTTGTCCGCTCCTCGTGTGTGCCACGCCCCCTGATTACCCACGTGTGCTTCCCTGATCGTCTCCTGCTTTGCCCGATTACTTTGATTAGTCATGACCTATTTTAAGTCCTGGTCTTACCTGTTTGCCCTGTCCGTCATTGTAGTTTGTCAATGCCTGCGTTCCGTCCTGCTCTACCCGCTCCGTTTCCCCGATTAAAGACCCGTTTTCACAAACACAAAAAAAACTATATGTATACATATACATACACTGAACAAAAATATAAACGCAACACTTTTGTTTTTGCTCCCATTTTTCATGAGATGGACTTAAAGATCTACAATTCATTCCAGATACACAATATTACCATTTCTCTCAAACATTTCTCACAAATCAGTCTAAATGTGTGATAGTGAGCACTTCTGCTTTGCTGAGATAATCCATCCCACCTCACAGGTGTGCCACATCAAGATGCTGATCTGACATCATGGGTAGTGCACAGGTGTACCTTATACTGCCCACAATAAAAGGCCACCCTGGAATGTGCAGTTTTGTCTCACAGCAAAATGCCACAGATGCCACAAGCATTGAGGGAGCGTGCAATTGGCATGCTGACAGCAGGAATGTCAACCAGATCTGTTGCTCGTGCATTGAATGTTCATTTCTCAACCATAAGCCGTCTCCAAAGGCGTTTCAGAGAATATGGCAGTACATCCAACCGGCCTCACAACCGCAGACCACGTGTAACCACACCAGCCCAGGACCTCCACATCCAGCAGGTTCACCTCCAAGATCGTCTGAGACCAGCCACTCAGACAGATGATGCACGGCCCCATGTTGCAAGGATCTGTACACAGTTCTTGGAAGCTGAAAATGTCCCAGTTCTTGCATGGCCAGCATACTCACCGGACATGTCACCCGTTGAGCATGTTTGGGATGTGCTTGACCGGCGTATACGACAGCGTGTACCAGTTCCCACTAATATCCAACAACTTCGCACAGCCATTGAAGAGGAGTGGACCAACATTCCACAGGCCACAATTGACAATCTGATAAACTCTATGCGAAGAAGATGTGTTGCATTGTATGAGGCAAATGGTGGTCACACCAGATACTGACCGGTTCTGAGTCCCCAGACCCCCAATAAAGCAAAAAACTGCACATTCCAGGGTGGCCTTTTATTGTGGGCAGTATAAGGTACACCTGTGCACTACCCATGATGTCAGATCAGCATCTTGATGTGGCACACCTGTGAGGTGGGATGGATTATCTCAGCAAAGCAGAAGTGCTCACTATCACACATTTAGACTGATTTGTGAGAAATGTTTGAGAGAAATGGTAATATTGTGTATCTGGAATGAATTGTAGGTCTTTAAGTCCATCTCATGAAAAATGGGAGCAGAAACAAGAGTGTTGCGTTTATATTTTTGTTCAGTATATATATTTATGGGTGTATCGAGACTAGATGGTCAGTATGGATAACTAAGGTGCACTAAAACTGGGTGAGCAGGCAAGGCATGTCACCCAGGTTGTGTGACAATTATTTTATATAAATGTATATATGTATATATATATTCCATCCACCATCCCTCCTTTACGGAGAACTGCGTTATTTTTATTGTCCATTACGAAAAAAATAAAAAAACTATATATATATATATATATATATATATATATATACATATATATTTATGGGTGTATCGAGACTAGATGGTCATTATGGATAACTAAGGTGCACTAAAACTGGGTGAGCAGGCAAGGCATGTCACCCAGGTTGTGTGACAATTATTTTATATAAATGTATATATATATATATATATTCCATCCACCATCCCTCCTTTACGGAGAACTGCGTTATTTTTCTTTTCTATTGCTAATAAAAAAACTATATATATGTACATATATATATATATATATATATATATATATATATATATATATATATATATGGGTGTATCGAGACTAGATGGTCAGTATGGATAACTAAGGTGCACTAAAATTGGGTGAGCAGGCAAGGCATGTCACCCAGGTTGTGTGACAATTATTTTATATAAATGTATATATATATATATATATATATATATATATATATATATATATATATATATATATATATATATATTCCATCCACCATCCCTCCTTTACGGAGAACTGCGTTATTTTTCTTTTTTATTGCTAATAAAAAAACTATATATATATACATATATATTTATGGGTGTATCGAGACTAGATGGTCATTATGAATAACTAAGGTGCACTAAAATTGGGTGAGCAGGCAAGGCATGTCACCCCGGTTGTGTGACAATTATTTTATATATATATTCCATCCACCATCCCTCCTTTACGGAGGACTGCTTTATTTTTAATATCCATTGCGAAAAAAAAACACAAGAAAAAGAAAAAATATCTATATATATACATATATATATATATATATATATATATATATGGGTGTGTCGAGACTAGATGGTCAGTATGGATAACTAAAGTGCACTAAAATTGGGTGAGCAGGCAAGGCATGTCACCCAGGTTGTGTGACAATTATTTTATATAAATGTATATATATATATATATATATATATATATATATATATATATATATATATATATTCCATCCACCATCCCTCCTTTACGGAGAACTGTGTTATTTTTCTTTTCTATTGCTAATAAAAAAACTATATATATGTACATATATATATATATATATATGGGTGTATCGAGACTAGTTGGTCATTATGGATAACTAAGTTGCACTAAAATTGGGTGAGCAGGCAAGGCATGTCACCCAGGTTGTGTGACAATTATTTTATATATATATGTATATATATATTCCATCCACCATCCCTCCTTTATGGAGAACTGCGCTATTTTTATTGTCTATTGCAAAAAAAAAAAAAAAAAAAAACAATACATATATATACATATATATTTATGGGTGTATCGAGACTAGATGGTCATTATGAATAACTAAGGTGCACTAAAATTGGGTGAGCAGGCAAGGCATGTCACCCCGGTTGTGTGACAATTATTTTATATATATATTCCATCCACCATCCCTCCTTTACGGAGAACTGCGTTATTTTTATTGTCCATTGCGAAAAAAAAAAAACTATATATATACATATATATTTATGGGTGTATCGAGACTAGTTGGTCATTATGGATAACTAAGTTGCACTAAAATTGGGTGAGCAGGCAAGGCATGTCACCCAGGTTGTGTGACAATTATTTTATATATATGTATGTATATATTCCATCCACCATCCCTCCTTTACGGAGAACTGCGTTATTTTTCTTTTCTATTGCTAATAAAAAAACTATATATATGTACATATATATATATATATTTATGGGTGTATCGAGACTAGTTGGTCATTATGGATAACTAAGGTGCACTAAAATTGGGTGAGCAGGCAAGGCATGTCACCCCAGTTGTGTGACAATTATTTTATATAAATGTATATATATATTCCCTCCACCACCCCTCCTTTACGGAGGACTGCTTTATTTTTAATATCCATTGCGAAAAAAAAACACAAGAAAAAGAAAAAATATCTATATATATACATATATATATATATATATATATATACATATATATATATATATATATATATATATATATATATATATATATATATATATATATATATATATATATATATGGGTGTGTCGAGACTAGATGGTCAGTATGGATAACTAAAGTGCACTAAAATTGGGTGAGCAGGCAAGGCATGTCACCCAGGTTGTGTGACAATTATTTTATATAAATGTATATATATATATATATATATATATATATATATATATATATATATATATATTCCATCCACCATCCCTCCTTTACGGAGAACTGCGTTATTTTTCTTTTCTATTGCTAATAAAAAAACTATATATATGTACATATATGTATATATATATGGGTGTATCGAGACTAGTTGGTCATTATGGATAACTAAGTTGCACTAAAATTGGGTGAGCAGGCAAGGCATGTCACCCAGGTTGTGTGACAATTATTTTATATATATATGTATATATATATTCCCTCCACCACCCCTCCTTTACGGAGGACTGCTTTATTTTTAATATCCATTGCGAAAAAAAAACACAAGAAAAAGAAAAAATATCTATATATATATACATATATATATATATATATATATATATATATATATATATATATATATGGGTGTGTCGAGACTAGATGGTCAGTATGGATAACTAAAGTGCACTAAAATTGGGTGAGCAGGCAAGGCATGTCACCCAGGTTGTGTGACAATTATTTTATATAAATGTATATATATATATATATATATATATATATATATATATATTCCATCCACCATCCCTCCTTTACGGAGAACTGCGTTATTTTTCTTTTCTATTGCTAATAAAAAAACTATATATATGTACATATATATATATATATATATGGGTGTATCGAGACTAGTTGGTCATTATGGATAACTAAGTTGCACTAAAATTGGGTGAGCAGGCAAGGCATGTCACCCAGGTTGTGTGACAATTATTTTATATATATATGTATATATATATTCCCTCCACCACCCCTCCTTTACGGAGGACTGCTTTATTTTTAATATCCATTGCGAAAAAAAAACACAAGAAAAAGAAAAAATATCTATATATATACATATATATATATATATATATATATATATATATATGGGTGTGTCGAGACTAGATGGTCAGTATGGATAACTAAGGTGCACTAAAATTGGGTGAGCAGGCAAGGCATGTCACCCAGGTTGTGTGACAATTATTTTATATAAATGTATATATATATATATATATTCCATCCACCATCCCTCCTTTACGGAGAACTGCGTTATTTTTCTTTTCTATTGCTAATAAAAAAACTATATATATATGTACATATATATATATATATGGGTGTATCGAGACTAGTTGGTCATTATGGATAACTAAGTTGCACTAAAATTGGGTGAGCAGGCAAGGCATGTCACCCAAGTTGTGTGACAATTATTTTATATATATGTATATATATATTCCATCCACCATCCCTCCTTTATGGAGAACTGCGTTATTTTTATTGTCTATTGCAAAAAAAAAAACAAAAAAAAACTATATATATATACATATATATTTATGGGTGTATCGAGACTAGATGGTCATTATGAATAACTAAGGTGCACTAAAACTGGGTGAGCAGGCAAGGCATGTCACCCAGGTTGTGTGACAATTATTTTATATATATGTATATATATATTCCATCCACCATCCCTCCTTTACGGAGAACTGCGTTATTTTTATTGTCTATTGCAAAAAAAAAAACAAAAAAAACTATATATATATATACATATATATATATGGGTGTATCGAGACTAGAAGGTCATTATGCATAACTAAAGTGCACTAAAATTGGGTGAGCAGGAAAGGCATGTCACCCCAGTTGTGTGACAATTATTTTATATATATGTATATATATATATATATTCCCTCCACCACCCCTCCTCTACGGAGGACTGCTTTATTTTTATTTCCATTGCAAAAATAAAAAATTTTAAAACACAAAAAAAAAAAAAAAACGAAAATAATAATAATAAAAATAATTTTGAATGTGTATTCAAATAAGTTTGAATGTGTGTGAACTATATATAAATATATATATACACATGCATATACAGAAATATATACACACACACACATATATATATATACACACACACACACAGACACACACTCACATAAACACATACACACACTGTGTACAGTCTTATGCAAAGGTTTGGCACCCCTTGACAAATAACATCTTTTCAATTACAAAAGCAACAATATCAGTTAATACAGTCTCTTTAGGAACTGGGGGAAAAATACACAATATTTTCAGCAAACATTGATGAATAGTTACTTTTTATGCCATAAATTGAACAAAATTACAAAATAAAAACATTATTATGGCACTCTGCAAAAGTTTGGGCACCCTACGTAATCAGTACTTAGTAACACCTCCTCTGCCAGATATCACAGCTTACAAGCGCTTCTTATAGCCAGCTGAAAGGCTTTCAGTTCTTGTACTTGGGATTTTCTCACATTCTTCCTTGCAAAAGGCTTCTAGTTCTGTAATATTCTAATATATCAAGGGCTGTATTGTCAAATAGGAGATCGGCAGCATTCTCCCACCTGAGAAAACTGTACTACAATGCCCTTGATAGTGTGTAGAAACACACTCGTCAGCTCTAGTCCTCCTGTAACAACGCAAAAGGACTGGCAACCCTCAGGTATTTATGCGTGCGATTGTATGATAAATTCACCCTGACAGTCTCACACTTCTCTTGGTACCAACAGGTCTCATGGAATATATAAAAGGCAACTGCAACAATTATACTCGGCACTAAACATCGAGGCACGGAAATGCAGCAGAGCTTGTGTATTTCTCAGGATGCATTCTAGTAAAATGCCCGGAAAATGAGCTAAAGACATATTTCAAGGGGCACTATATAAAACCGATGGAAATTTTACTGATTAAATAAAAGGAAAAGCATCGTTTGAAAAATCACAAATGTTTCTAAGATTCAATGCATCGCTTTTTGACCACATCATAGCGATGAACACATCATTGTTCCTGACAATGTCCTAATACAGAAATAAAACTTTATGTTGGTAAACTCAAAAAGCCTTCAGCTGTCACACTGGCTAACGATCTCAAAACGATTATAAAGCAGCATTTTGAAAAGCGCTGTTTTAAAATAACAGATACAACACTTACCTTGTCTTCTGGCCAAATGCTTTTCACGGCTTGGCACTCCAACGGTGCTGAAACGAAATTTGTATTTCCTCCTACCTCGTTGGCCCTTCAGTTCTTCTTTTCTCCCTTTGGATGTTTTTTTCCTTCTTCTTTGGATATTGTTTTTTATTTTTGTTTGTTTTTTTTTACTTTGCATGTTTTTCCTTCTTCGGATATTATTTTTTTGGCTTATTTTTTTAGACGATGTTTTTTTCGTCTTCTTTAAAAATTGATTTTTTTCGTCTTCTTTAAATATTGTTTTTTTTTTCATCCTTTTGATGTTGTTTTACGGAACAAGAGCCGTACAGTGCTACTCTATCAGGAGGTAGCGCCAACTGAACGCCTTGAAGCAGTACCCAGCTCTTTTATAGGGAGCGTCAACCCGAAGTCAAGTTCTAGAACGTTGCACTCACTTTCATTGGTTTCCCAGCTATGCTGTCAGAATAATGTTTGCTGATTGGTCGAAAATTTTAAAACGTACCCGAGTACTGTAAAAAAAACTCAAGATCTTGCTACCCTACGGAGCACCCATAAGGTGATTTTTTTTTATACGTTATATGCAGCTATTTGTAGCAGGCCGTAATTAGACTAATCCACCCTTTGTCAATAAAGCCAACAAGAGAACAGGTTGCCCAAAGTTTGCTCAGGTACACGCCACAGCACAACCTTAAAAACACATCCAGCACAAATCACACTAGTGAATGACACAGCAAATCACAGCAATAAAAAAGACCCCTATGGGCAATCCAGCACCCAGACTACAGGTGCCAAAAGGCCCAGCCTGCCTAATAATGAACCCAAAATATACATACAACAAAGAAAAAGACACAAACAAAAAAGAAAATAAAACTAGCCAGCTGCTCCCACTAAACCCCGCTCCCGAGGCCACTAAGCCGGCTGGCTTGATAATACACGATACAACCTCAGATAAAACATATTAAAGCAACACCAGGGAGGTTTACAACCTGATCCTTAAAATTATCGACCCGTAATTCCACCTTGAAAACCCCTAAAGAACAGTAGTTTACCCCATGACTCACTGCCCCATTCAAACAAAAAAAAAACAGGTTTTTGGGGTAACCTTTAGGTCAGCTCTTCAAAACCAGGTATGAGGACTCTTCAGCTAATCAGTCCTCTAATTAGAAATCTAATTAGGGAGTTGAAGCGAAAACCTGCATACACACCGGCCCTTTGCGGATAAGATTGTTCACCCCTGAAACAAGCAAACAGAAAGGCTGCTACACTGCAAATTCAATATGCCCGCCGATGCTCCACCAAATCTATCAGGACCCTGCCTGTCTTTCCCGTGCCTGCTCCTTTGCCAATATGCCCTACCATCGGAACATGCACAGCCATCTCGCCCCGGCTATGCCTCCAGTCCGAACTGCAGTTCCTATACCTGCCTATAATTGCCTGGCTACAATCCATCCCCCAAAATGAAATTGATGACCCAACGATCACAGCTAAGAATTCTATCCCCAAACCACTGGTCTTCCTCCCCAACCGAACGATCATTCACTGACCGTGGTAACTTATAAGGGTTGGTATGATGACCAGTGGTGGACCTCACCGAACGTTTAACTGGTCTCTACACCTCGGGGGGGACATAACCTCCTCCATTATACGAGGCCTACTTGTGGATGCTCTATTGCGACCCCTCCCACCAGCCCTGTCCCCGTAAAATCACAGAGTCCTCATCCGATTCCATTTCTGTTGCCCCTGTGGGCAACCCAGACTCAGGAGACATTACCAGAACATCTTCCCCTGACATAACAACCCCCTGTGGTACTGGACGCAACTCTGTTCGGTGAACTTGACGGACAACCCCGTCCCCTCCATTGGAGTTGCAGAGTAAACTGCACCCTGATCTTGGGGACACCGAACTACCATATACAAACAGGCATCCCAATGATCCTGTATTTTACCTCGAACATGGTTCCGCAAACACACCAGCTGACCTTCATCAAACCCCTAATCATTAACCAACTCATTGTGTTTCCGATTTCGTGGTGTGGCTTGTTCCTCCAACTAAGCCTTCACATACTCTTGAAGCACCTGCAAACTTTCCTGATGGTTTTGTACCCATTCCTCCAAAGGTCCACCATACTGACTGATCCCGGCAGGAGCCTGAAGATAGTGTATCGGTAATCGAGGCTCACAGCCAGACCTTAAATAAAAAGGCATCATCCAGTCATTGGTGGGGTGTAGTATTGTAAGCTTCTCTGCTGGAGGAAGTGTGTGAAGCAAATTGTGCAAAAAAAATATTAAAGCAACACCAGGGAGGTTTACATCTAGATCCTTAAAATGATCGACCTGCAATTCCACCTTGAAAATCCAATTACCATATAAAGGATACAAGATGTAAAGATGACAAATGACATGGCACACATTTGTTGTTTAGACTGTTGTGTCAGGTTAATTGAAAGCTGAAGGATCTTAGTGTTTACTAGTCTAAGTAACAGAATGTCTAAACACTGTGCTTGCCTTTATGGGTTTTTAAGCAGAACATATAGGTATAGAAACATATTAACATTACGTTTCACGATTCACTGACTGGAGAATAGGAGAATATACACATCAATATTACTACTTAAGTTAACTAACCCTAATCCCAACCCCTATTGGCACGGAGCCCGCCAGGGTTCAGGTGAGATATAAATCTGTAATCTGTATCAATGGTTTTGCTATCCATACCCACCCTATTAATGTTAGCTTCCCAGGGTTTCTTGTTAGACAAGCTCTGTGTCTCTCTATACCCCATTTACTGCACGACTGATTGTCCATTTATAAAGAATCAAATAGGGTGAAGATGGTTTTAGTTTACAATTACTCTGGAAGGTGACCAGATTAAAAAAAACTAAATACCATGCCTACGTGTATGTAATCTCCATCACAGTCCCCATTTTCCCCATAATCCTCGTTTTGATAGTGCCAATTTGTGTAATGTGAGTTTTTTTTTTTTTTAAAAACTGTTATAGAAGAACATACTGGATGCCACATGTGTACAATTACCCCTTTCTAATTAGTGGGGTCCGTTGTGTCAGCTACAGCCTTTACTAACATACACATAAGTATACAGTCTTACAGCACTTTTGTTTTCCTTTTGTATTTAATGGTTTTCCATTTAGGGGGCAGCATGGTGGTGCAGTGGTTAGCACTGTTGCCTCACACCTCTAGGGCCCGGGTTCGAGTCTCCACCTGGGTCACATGTGTGTGGAGTTTGCATGTTCTACCCATGTCATCGTGGGGTTTCCTCCGGGTACTCTGGTTTCCCCCACAGTCCAAAAACATGCTGAGGCTAATTGGAGTTGCTAAATTGCCCATAGGAGTGTATGCGTGAGTGAATAGTGTGTGAGTGTGCCCTGCGATGGGCTGGCCCGCCATCCTGAGTTGTTCCCTGTCTCGTGCCCATTGCTTCCGGATAGGCTCCAGACCCCCCGCGATCCAGTAGGATAAGCGGTTTGGAAAATGGATGGATGGATGACAGTTTTCCATTTGAGGAATTAGCAAAAAACTGCAGTGCATGATGGGTAGGATCTAAGGCTGCCTAACGCCCTTAATTTGTTTGCAATTTCGCCAGGTAGGCTACCTTCTTTAAACTGCGTTTTGCTAGACTACACATTTCGAGATGTTTTATTGTAGTCTTGGTAAATATATATATATAGTTTAGCCTAACCCAGCCACTTAAGGGAGCAAGCCAGCTCAGGTAGGTGCCAGTCCCAAGCCCGGATTAATGGAGAGGGTTGGCGTCAAGAAATAAAGAGAAATAAAGACAACTAATACTCCTAGTTTGCGAGATCTGACTGCAATGGCAGCACTGCTACAAGGGTGTGGATAAATCTATACAAATATCACCTGCATGCACATTACTTCTTTTACAATAACCAACTCCTGATCCATACTGTTAGTCGTGAAAAAAAAAACTATCGTGTACATAGAGGCCCTGTGTAAAAAGATAACTGCCAAGGAAAAGATCAAAAACATTTATTTCAAGGATACAAAGTTTTTATGGTCATGTACAGTGTACAGTGCAATTCTTATTTGATTAACTTGAATGTCTCCACAGACTAGACGATTAAACAAATAAAGCAGCGCAACATTACAATAACTAATAACAAATAAACAAAGCTCACGAGTACTATTACAGTATTTATATCATTTATTTAAACTTAATTTTACCAGGTAAATTAACTACAAAGCAGTTACCACTGCTTTACCTGCTTCTCGGGAGAAATAGCAGATATACGTCATGTATGTGACTAAATTCTTAAGCCAATAAGGGCAAAGTTGTGTCGTAATGGAGGCGGATCCAGTTTGTGCAGCCGGTTAAAGACACTACGGGCATGTAAATGGAGAACGAAATTATAGTTATACCGAATCTCCTACACACAATACCAAGGTTACCAACTTTGGTCAGCTGACCGGAGTGAGACGTTCAATTCCCGTAAGATTTCTTTGCGCCAGCCTGAGAGTCTGAAAACACGTCACACCAGATGCATGAGAGATGGAAACCTGGGATATTCAGTCGAATCAGATCAAATATGATGCTAAGTTAGTACTAAGTTAAAATATGTTCCGGACTTGTAACATGCACCCATGATTTGGAACAGTCAGCAGGCTGTCTCTGGCCACGCCCCCTACACTCGGTCCGGCCCCTGGCTTTTCCTGAATTCTGATTCCTTTAGATAAACATTGACTTCATTGATATTGTTATTGATTTATCGACAGACCATCATACTTTTTAGACGTTATAATAACAACACTCTATTGATCCCCAAAGAGAGAAATTCTCTCCTTGCCTGCCCCCTCTTACTGTCCATGATACACAAGCACATATGTAGAAAAACGTCAGCTTGGAAGCCAAGGCTGGACTTAACCTACTCTATTCTGGTATTCTGTTCTCCCAAGTAAGGCATCCCAAGTTCGAATCCAACTTCCGACAAAAGTTCTTCAATCGCTACAGCACAATTTGAGCCACTGATCGGCTTTAATTGCTTTGTTTTATTTTTGCGTTTCAGGCAAAACTACATAACACTTAAAGACACTTCGGGCATGCAAATGGAGAACGAAATTATAGTTATACCGAATCTCCTACACACATACCAAGGTTACCAACTTTGGTCAGCTGGCCGGAGTGAGACGTTCAATTCCCGTAAGATTTCTTTGCGCCAGCCTGAGAGTCTGAAAACACGTCACACCAGATGCATGAGAGATGGAAACCTGGGATATTCAGTCGAATCAGATCAAATATGATGCTAAGTTAGTACTAAGTTAAAATATGTTCCGCACTTGTAACATGCACCCATGATTTGGAACAGCAGCATACCTGTCAAGGTTTGGATTTGAAAATAAAGGAAATTTCCGGCACCCGCCGTGAGCCATCCCACCACCGCAACCAGGCTCCAGTATCCCTTACATTTTAAGACAGGAAATATAAAATAATATAAATTATATAAAATATAATATAAATATAAATATAAATATATAAAATATATAAAATATATAAAATATATAAAATATATTTTTGGCCACAACCGGGATTCGAACCCCGGTCTCCCGTGTGAAAGGCGGCGAACTTACCACTACACTATCCAGCAACTATATAATATAATATATATATATATATATATATATATATATTATTATAAGGGAGATTTACGGGAAAATACTAATACGGGAGGACGGCGGGAAAGAGAAGTAAAATACGGTAGTTTCCCGGCCAAAAACGGGAGACTTGACAGCTATGGTCAGCAGGCTGTCTCTGGCCACGCCCCCTACAGTCGGTCCGGCCCCTGGCTTTTCCAGCGTGTTCGCGAAAACGACTTCATTTATTTTCTTATTGATTTATCGACAGACCATCATACTTTTTAGACGTTATAATAACAACACTCTATTGATCCCCAAAGAGAGAAATTCTCTCCTTGCCTGCCCCCTCTTACTGTCCATGATACACAAGCACATATGTAGAAAAACGTCAGCTTGGAAGCCAAGGCTGGACTTAACCTACTCTATTCTGGTATTCTGTTCTCCCAAGTAAGGCATCCCAAGTTCGAATCCAACTTCCGACAAAAGTTCTTCAATCGCTACAGCACAATTTGAGCCACTGATCGGCTTTAATTGCTTTGTTTTATTTTTGCGTTTCAGGCAAAACTACATAACACTTAAAGACACTTCGGGCATGCAAATGGAGAACGAAATTATAGTTATACCGAATCTCCTACACACAATACCAAGGTTACCAACTTTGAGATGGAAACCTGGGATATTCAGTCGAATCAGATCAAATATGATGCTAAGTTAGTACTAAGTTAAAATATGTTCCGCACTTGTAACATGCACCCATGATTTGGAACAGCAGCATACCTGTCAAGGTTTGGATTTGAAAATAAAGGAAATTTTCCGGCACCCCGCGTGAGCCATCCCACCACCGCAACCAGGCTCCAGTATCCCTTACATTTTAAGACAGGAAATATAAAATAATATAAATTATATAAAATATAATATAAATATAAATATAAATATATAAAATATATAAAATATAAAATAACCATTTGTCATTTATTTTCTATTAATTTTTCATGTTCACTCATGCGGCTCTGTCATTCACTAATGACTTGGATTTTTCATGCCGACTGACATCGTTCCTTCCCCGTGGGAGACAAATCTTACAGAACGCGTGACCCATCCTGCTCCTCTTCAGGAAAGTAAATTCGTCATCTTCGTCATCACCCCTTAAAACAATTACTGAAGCGAGACGGCGCACGCGTTACGGCGACAGATTTAAATTGTGAGTGCACTATATCTCGTCGCAAATGGTGCTTAACCACGGCGGGTCTCAAGCACAGGAGACTCCCAATTTCTAAATGACACACACTTGGCTCACAGCGCAAAGTTGTGTTAAACTTGCTTTGTCTAAAGCAGGCACACACATACGAGTATGATCCTGATAGGTAACTAAGCTATCGGTCTTATGTCCAAGCGCAACATAATTTAGGTTAGAACCTCATAACAAGTATTCCCGTTCGCTAATAGAGAGATCTCTCCCAGGATATATAGAAACGGAGACACTCGTCCGAATTGAACCTGGAAACAAAGCGCTACATCTGAGAATCTCGTCAGACATAGGGTTAAAGTTTACTGCAGTTTAATACGAAAGAACTACAATGAAATCACCGAAAATAAAACAAAATAATATAACTACTAATAATAGAAATAAAAATAACTATAATAAGCCCATATGATCCCGCTTAAATGCCTTCAGATTGCCATGAGTGCGACTTTTGCAACCAGTTGACAGTAGCGCTTCTTCACTGCACGTTCGGTCATAAAAGTTTAAATTGTGTGCTCAGAATAAGTTTAAACCTTGTGCCTTGTGATTATTAACCAATTTTTATGCTGAATGGTCGGCTCAAACTCAATTGCGAAACACCGTGAGTCTGTTAATGTGTGACTTAAATGGAACTCATTAATAACCAGTATCACGTAATAACCTGGGTTAGAATAGAAGGCTTGTCCAACGAGCTGCGTCACCAGGTAATGTAAACGATCGGTAGCGAAGCTCCCCTCACGGCCAATGAGAGAGAGTCTCGCGATATTTCAGGCGAATTGAGGTTTCAGAGCGTAGATCGCACAGGCAGGGATTCTTGTGAGCACTCAATGAACGGAGGCTGAAGTTGTGTAAAAGACATGCATTTATTCCTATAACTAACATAAGACAGACATTACACCTAACAAACAATAAACACGAAATAACGGAGTGGACACAAACAATGTAATCATGAAAATGCAATGACCAGATTTAAAATGAGTAACCTTAAAAGGGAAAATACTGTTCTGCAAAGCAAGCAATTTGTGGAAATACTGTCCTAAAGTAATATAGCAGGTGAATAGGAGTTTAGGTTGTTATAAATGAAAGGAAGTTTGTTTACTTGGTTGCAGAGTGGGGGGGGGGGGGTCTTGGCAGTTGGTTGCGGAGGCTGATGAGCTGATGGGTGATGGCACTCAGGGAGGCGCGGTGTTTGCAGCGGTTGTTGGAGTGGAGCCCCTCTGATTCCCTCTCCTGGTGAAGCTTGGGCTTGGTTGCAGTTCTCTGTCCAGCTGGGTCTTCACTGATAGGCTTCAGGAGGGCTTCTTGTGGGCTTCTCTTCTCTTGGGCTGATGTTCTCTGCCTCTCTTCGTGCTGATGGTCTTTTGTTTTCTCCTCCCTTCTGTTTCTCCTCTCCTGGCTTTGTTCTGAGGTGCCAGGTTTTATAGTGTAAAGTTCGTGAATAGGAGTGACCAGGAATTCGACTCCTGGACCAATGGCTGACCATCCATTTGGCGGGTTTTCGGAAGGGGGTCTGTATCAGTCCTTTTGAGATTTATGACCAGAGTGATTTCCCTTGTATTGATGATTTTCGTTAGGCTGGTGTAACTTTTGATATATTCACTTTCGTGGTAACCACTGACCAGATTTGGAAACTGGAGTGATTTTCCATCGGTTTGATACCAAACATGCCATAGCAGCCTAGCGGTTCACACCTCATACCATCTGTAATGATTAATTAATGATTACTTATATTATGTCGTTATGTTATATTACTCACACCTTATTTTATGCCTCACAATCTATATAATTGTAAATATACTGTGTAGCTGCTGGCGCGTTCCAAACTAAATCTCATTGTACTTACAATGTCAATAAAAACATCCATCCATCCATCTAGGCAGGCCAGTGTCGCCTCCATCCTTCCTGAAGTCAGTGATTCCTTTGTCTTTGTGCTGTTTAGTGCCAAATTGTTTGCTGAACTCCAACCTATCAGTTTCTGGACCTCATCTCTGTAAGCTGACTCATAAGAACCAAAGAGATTTACAAATGAGAGGAGGCCATTCGGCCCATCAAGCTCCTTTGAGGAGAACTTAGCTAATAGCTCAAAAATCTTATCTAGCTCTGATTTAAAAGAACCCAGGGTTTTAGCTTGTGTTACAATAACAGGAAGACTATTCCATACTCTAACTACACGCTGTGTACAGAAATGCTTCATCAAATTCGTTTTAAAATGTTCTCCAGCTAATTTCCACTTATGGCCACGAGTTCTGGTATTTAAACTAACATTGAAATAGCCATTTGGCTGAACAGCATCCAGACCTGTTAGAATCTTAAACACCTGGATTATGTCCCCCCTTAGTCTCCTTTGCTCGAGGCTAAACAGATTCAGCTCAGCTAACCTCTCCTCATTAGACATTCCTCTAAGACCAGGAATCATTCTCGTTGCCCTACGTTGCACCTTTTCCAAGGCAGCAATGTCCTTCTTAAGGTATGGTAACCAAACCCGCACACAATATTCTAGGTGGGGTCTTACCAAGGAATTATATTATCGTAGCATCACTTGCCTTGTCTTAAACTCCACACACCTAGAGATGCAATGTGCCTTCTCGCGTGGTGTTCCTGCAGAGGGAGTCTGTGAGTGCTGGAGATTGGGGGAGGGGGCAGTGTGGCTATGTCTGCTCTGTGTTCCTCCAGACGAGCAAAGAAGCTGTTTAGCTCCTTTGCTAAAAGGGCGTTGCTGTTAACAGTGACGGTGTTGTTGCCTTTGAAGTTTGTAATGTGTTGTATTCCCTGCCACACCCACTGTGGGTTGTTGTATGTGAAGTAGACCTCTATTTTCTGTTTCTCTGCCTGCCTGGCAACCTTGATGCCCCTATTCAGGTTAGCTCTGGCTGCACTCTGTGTTCTTGACTGCGCTGTCTTGTCCTGTAGTATTGTATTGTTGCTCTTGTGTTTATCTTGCACTTTCTCCCTCTGTTTGTGCTCCTTTCACTCTGTATAGTTCTATCTTGCCCGCACTTGTGTCATCTTGTGTTGTTTCTGTTTTTCTTCTTTGTGTTGCACCGTGGTCCAGGAGGAACAATGTTTCCTTTCACTGTGTACTGGTGTATATTGCTGAAATAACAATAAACCCACTTGACCACCTGCCTCAATTCATCCTGAAGAGTTTTCCA